>NC_068938.1:221869025-222169025 GCF_016801865.2 Culex pipiens pallens
CGTCTGCCGCCAACAAAAGATTTAGCAAATTTCAAACTCACCCTAGTATGCGGTGCGAATTCGAGCAAAAAACAAATCCACGAAGCAAGCTTCTGAACGGCACGACAATTTGAAGATTGATAAAAAGAAAATTCTTTTGTTTGTTTTTGACGATCCAGCTGCAGCTATTCAGCAAAATCTGGATGAAGCGGAAGAAACGGTTTGTCGACCTCACGATTGACTTAATGGTAGGAGTCTTTCATAAACTACGTACGTAATTACAACGTAGAAAATCGTTTCAAGAAAAAACAAAATCAACTTTATGCAAATAAATTCACATATTGCGGAAACTGCAAATTCACATTTCTCTAATACTCAGAGAACCAAAAATTTATTCTTTCACCTAGTTGGACCAGTCGGCCGAGGGTCTCTCGAACCCAATGACCATCGGTTTGCCGCGATACACGAACCCGTCCATCTCGGCCTTGGCTTTGGCCGCCGCGGCGGGATCGTCGAACACCACGCAGCCATACCCGATCTGATGCCCTTTCGTCTCGGGCATCTTCAGCGCGATCGTGCCAGATTGGATCGCGCCAAAGCGAGAAAACTCCAGGTGGAGATCCAGGAAACTTGTGGAGTCGTGAAGGTTGGTGATGAAAATCGCCTTCGGTGCGTTCTTGCTGGTTGATTTGTTCATTTTCTAATAAAAAGGAAAATGGTTTGAGGTTTTATGATATAAATATTAAGTTATTTTAACTCACCGCAGTTGGCGACGATAATTTCAAGGGAAAAGAAAGTCCGCACGAAAAGAAATCCGAAGACGAAAAAAAAGTCTTTCTTGTTTGACCAAGTCAGCAAAATCTGGATTGAATCGGAAAAACGGTTTGTCGACTGTACGATCGACTTAAAGGCTTAAGTCATTCGTAAATTACGCGACGAATACCAAAAAAAAGTCTGGTCCCAACTAGAGACCCTAAATAGGGAGACTAGTCTAAGCTGGCTAAATCGATCTGAAAAAATGTTTGTGGACATGAATTTTCAATAGAACCACATTTTTCCAGATTTCTAAATAAATAAAATTCTAAATACTTTCTAAAAACTCTCAAAAATTCTCAACATTTGAATGCAAAAAGTGTTTTAAAATGCATTTTACACTAGTTCAGTTGTTTTGCAATCACTAGTTTAAAAAAAAGTAAGATTGGACGAAAACTTTAAATAAAACTTGTAAAAAATTTAAATAAAATTTGTAAAACTTATAATAAAATTTGTACCTGCCTTAACTTAAACAAACATAAAATGACCATAAGCGCAGGTGAATACTTAAAAATACATTGAAATTTTATGCAGATTTTATGAAAATATTTTTTTTTTTCTATTTCATTTTTATTGAAATTCATTTTTATAAACTTCTTCTTTGTTTATTTTCGAATTAGTTAAACTTTTAAATGTTTATTTTCTTTTTTGAATTTTAGAATTCACGAATTCGTGTGTGTGCATTGGTTTCACGGGCAATTGTTCCTCTTGCCCCACATGGTCGTCTTGCCCCACTTTCCCCTAGTTGAATATAAAAGTTAAAAATGTTTATTGTTTATTTGTTTAAGCATCCTTTAATTAATATTCTTTTTTGAAATTGTAAATTCTTATTTTACATTTGGAAATTTTGTAATTATCAAGTTTCAACTCGAATTTGAACATTTTGGAATTTTTTATATTGTATTGGAAATTTTAGATGTTTTGTATAATAGCAAAAATTGCCATTTTTGTCCCCCTCCCTTCTTCAAAAATTTTCCAAGGCAAAAAAAAAATAATTTTAAAAAATATTTTTTATTGATAAAACTTGCGCAAAATTTAAAAAAATAAAAAAAGGAGTTGCAAATATCTTTGCATAATCTTTGAAAAACAGTTGCAATGGCCTTAAAAATGAAAATCTAACATATACATGAAATAAATAATATCCAATTAAAACATAAATAAATTACAAAACTTATTTTTTTAAAGGTGAAATTTACAATATTTTTTGAATAATTTAATAATTCAATCGCTGAAAATATAGTTTTATTAATAAGTTAATAACGAAATTTCTGTGATTGGAAATTTCAGTATTTTTAAATTGTTTTTCTTTCAAGATATTTTTTTAAACCTTTTAATTTTTAAAATTTTGAGTTGGCAATTAATTTGTAGTATTTTTTTTTTCAAACTTCTTAGTTTATGAATTCCATAGTTAAATTTGTAAGTTTTTCAATTAAAGCAAAACGAAACTGCTAAGTCTGTAATATTATTTTTAACATTTAAAATTTTAGTAATTAAAAAATATACTCCGATTTTGTATGTTTTTTTTTTATTTTTTATTTTTGCATTTGGATCGTAAAGCTTAAGATTTTTAAGGATGTTTGAATTCCTACATTACAAATGTTTATGTTTTAAAATTGTAAGTATTTCGATTATTTGTAATTTTGTTGATATTTCAAACTCTTTTATATATTTTTCGAATTTTATTGCTAAAATTATCAATTCTTTTAAATTTTGAAATAAAAAGTATAAAAAAAATTTGAATCTGATGCTTTTTAGGATTTGTAGTTTTTGGAATTTATGAGTTTCAAAACGAAAAAATTGATAAATATAAATAAAAATTGAGGGATCTGAGATTTCTCAAAATGTCATATTTCGAGTAATTGTATAGAACAGACAGTATAATTGTAGTTTGTGTGTAAAGCTTATTTTCTCCAATTAAAACGTTCTACAAAAATCCAGAAATAATTTTGAAAAAAAATGCAAAGCAAAATGTTTAAAATGAATTTAGTTTAGAAGTCTAACGAGATTTCAATCATTTTACTATTAAATCGTATTTAATGAGCAAAAACGTGCACCATAACTCTAAATATGGAAACAGGTGCTCCCTAGAGATGATCCCACATTATGCAAGCAAGCAGGCAAAGACAATCAATGCAATAAAGCTCAAATTGTTTGAATGTCAGATCCCAGCCGAAAGATAGCAAATTGTCGACATTGTTTGTCTAATTTGATAAGCTTACCTTGATAACGATAAACACTGATGCACTCGAACAACCACTTTTTTCTCCTTTCAAATGGTTTTTTGTTTCTCTTTTATCTCCACACAAAAAATGCTGGTTGATTGAAATGGTTTTGTGACGCAAACGGGTTTTTACCACCAATTCTAATCAATTTTATTGAATCATCATTTTTTTTCGCACTTCTTTATCAAAACTTCAAACTAAAGCCCGGCCCCATGGCCATTTGTCTCGACTCGGCGTACGTTCCGCCCAGGTGAAAGCCCGGATTGTCCGGAACGGCGTCGTCGCCCTGAAAAAAAAAAATCAATTAGAATTCTTCAAATTGAAAATTTTAAAGGTCGAACTCACCAACTTCTTGAACTCGCCGCCGCCGCTCGGCGGCTTCGGACTCGAAGCGAGTGCCTTCTTGAGGCCAAGTTCGCTCTTGGCGGGCCACGTGGGGAACATGGCCGGGTCGATTGGAAGGGGCAGCTCCTTGAAGTAGTTGTTTTTGAGGGCGGCGTCCGCTGTAAGTCTCTGTTTCGGGTCGAAGGTGAGCAGGCCTTGCAGGAGGGAGATTCCGAGCTCGCTGGTTTGGTGGGCGAACCGTTTGCGCAGGTTGGACACGGGGTACTCGGTGAAGGTCATCTTCTGGACGGCGGGCAGCTGGTTGTAGCCGGGCCAGATCTTTTCGTTGGGCGTGCCGAGCTCTTTGAAGATGCGGTTGAGCTGGTCGATTTCGGTTTTGCCCGGGAAGAGGGCGCCCATCGAGAGGAACTCGGCGAAGATGCAGCCGACGGACCAGATGTCGATCGGGGTTGAGTACTCCTTGCAGCAGAGGAGGAGTTCCGGGGCTCGGTACCAGAGGGTGACCACGATCGAGGTGTACGCTTTGAGGGGGGAGCCGTACTCACGGGCGAGACCGAAATCGCCCACTTTTAGGATGCCCTTGTGGGAGAGCAACAGGTTGGACGTTTTCAAGTCCCGGTGGAGAATCCAGTTGTCGTGGAGGTGGGCCACGGCCCGGAGCAGCTGCTGCGTCAGACACTTGACCTCGCCGGGCAGGAAGACCTGCTTTTTGTGCTTCATCGTTTCCATCAGCGATTTCAAGTCGTGCTCGACGTAATCCATCACGATGAAGATCTTGTCCATGTTGCTTCCGACGACAATCTCCCGCACGGTCACAATGTTCGGATGTTGACCTTTGAGCAGGGTGTTGATTTCCCGCAGGGAAGTGATCGGGAAGCCTTCCTTCTCCTTTTCCATCTTCAATCGCTTCAACGCCACAATTTCCTCCGTCCGTTTGTCCTTGGCCCGGTACACCACGCCGTAGGTTCCCTCCTCGATCCGGTTCAAACACTGGAACTCTTCAACCGATCTACAGCCCTGAATGCCGGGGAAGTACGGCGGAAGTTCCTCCACATCTTCAACGGCAATCGGCTCTGATGCTGTCGCGGCCACCGGCGGTTTAGCCGGTTCCTCCCTCTCCCGGCTTCTCCTGCCGCCCTCTTGGTCCGATCTCGGCGACGCACTCCGGCTGCTGCCGTGCTGCCGACGCCGGTGCGGACTCCGCGAACGACTCCGGCTGGAATGCGAATACGTGCGAGAGCGCGTCGAACGGGACCGCGAGTCCGACCTCGAATCACTCCGACGGCGTCGCTCCGACTTGGCCAAATCACCCACCGAAAGTGGGCTCTCCGGAGGCTTCCCGTCCTCGGAGCCTTCTTGCGAATCTTCCGAATCGCTGCTCGAACTCGAACTGTCCGAGTCGGTGTCCTCTTCCGTCTGATCGGAATCGTCGCTCGCTTCTTCCTCGGACTCAACCCGCTTCTTGGACTTTTTCCTCTTTTTCTTTTTCTTCTTCTCCTCGACGCTCTCCATTTCCTCGTCCTCAACTTCCGGTGAATCCGGAGACGCCTCCTTGCGCTCCTTCCTCATCTGCCTCCGCGTCTCAAGCTCATTCCTAGCCACTTCCTTCCGGTGCGCCATCTGCCGTTCCGCCTCCAACAGCCGAGCCCGCCTCGCGTCATGCTCCCGGTCCACGACCTTCATCTGATCATCCTCCTCTTCCACATCCAGCGGCTGCTGCTCGCTCTCATCGTCCATAATCTCGACGGTTTCTGGCTCCACCGTCTGCTTCCGGTCGCGATGCCTATGATGATGGTGCCGCTTCTCCTTCCTCCCCTCCACCAACTCAACCACCCCTCCCTGATCCTGCTGCTGCCGCGTCGAATCGTGCTTGCTCTTCTTGTGCAGCAGCCGCGTCCGCAAATCCTCCAGCAACTTTTCCGCGTCCGGCTTCTCCACCTCCTTATTCCTTCCACCGCGCTCCCTCTCCTTCTCATAATCCCGCTCCTTCTTGCTCTGATACGTCTCCCGCAACTCCCCGTAAAACGGATTCATCTCGAACCGCGAGTGATGTCCCCCAGCCGGCGCCGACCCCGAGTGATACCGCCCCTCCTTCTCCCGTCCATCCCTCCCGGACCTGCTACTCCCGCTCCCACTTCCCTTCTGATACCGCTCCCGGTGCCCACTCCGGTACTCCCCCCTCCGCGAAGACGAACCCGACGAATAGTGATGGTCCCGATCACCAGATGTCCCGGAATGCCGGTGATGCTCCCCCCGCGAATGCTTCGACTTTTTCTCCTTGCGCTTGCCGTAGTAACTCCCTGAAGACGCCTGCGGCGGCTTAATGTCCAGCGAATCGGTCGTTTCCTCCTCGCCGCCACTGAAAATGACAAAACACGGAAGCGATCCGGATTGATGTCAACAACAAAAAATGACGCAATTTAACTAACCTCATTCCGCCCGGACTGATAACCTGGCCGTCCTCGCTCTGATCGCTAACACTCATTATCACTTTAAACGCCGAAAAGTTGCATAAATGCGCACTATTTGCACCACAAAATTAAAATTAAAGCTGTTTTTGTTTAAAAAAAAGTTTGATGCGCGGTTCGCGGACAAAACGTTTTGCGATGATTTGACAGCGATGTCAAAATTTGAGTGTCGTTTGAAAATTGGTGAGTTACTTTACAGTAGAGGTCGCCGGGTCAGGTTTGAAAACTCGACTATCGTTTAAAAATGGAGAAATGTAATAAATTGAATTATTTTTATCTTTTGCTTTCTTTGCGATTGTTTTAAAACTATTTTTGACTTTATCATATCAGTTGACGGCTATTTTAATATTAGTTTTTTTTTTTCGACAACAATAATCTATAGATTTTAAAACATAAAAATCTTCAAATTCTTTAATTTTAACTTTTATACTTTTAACTTTTATTTATTTTCTATTTTTTCAAATCAAGAAATTTCACTGTAAAGAGTAGAATTTTATTAAATTAGATTTAGAATTTTTAATTTTTGGAAATTCAAATTTTTAATTATTTCTAAAATTATTTATTATTATTTTGAAAATCATAAGATTATTAAATGAAGAAATTCTTAAATTTCTATTTTTTTTTTTATCCTGAACTTGAATAAAAGATAGACTGAAATCATAAAAAAATATTTTTTTTTATTCTGGAATTAAAATTTACAAAAATCCTGAGCATGAGAGTAAACAATTAAATTTAAAAAAATATCGAAACATTACATATCTGGAGTTTTTTTTTAAAGGTTCAATAAACTACAAATTTTCAGTTTTTGCTTTTTGGGTGTTTTTGATACCCCTGGCTCAAGTCGTTTTCAAAAACACCCAAAAAGCAAAAAATGGAAATCTGGTTTATTGGACCTTTTCAAAAAAAACTGCAGATATCGAGGCAGATATCTTTCATTTCTGAAAATTCTAATTCAAATTCCTAAATTCTCAATTTCTCAACTGCTTCAATAATTAAATTGTTAAATTCTGGAGTAAAATTTTGACGAGGATATTCGAGTATGGTTTGTTTATAAGTTGTCTGTGTTATAAGTTATTAAAAAAATCACATAAAATAAAAATAAAATTAAAAAAAAATATGTTTTTAGTTTTGATTTTTATAAAATTTATGGAAGTTACAATAACGCATGTTGATTTTTTTTTGGAATTTGTACTTGTATGTTTTAATTTTTCATGTTTTGATTTTTTGAAATGTATGATTTTTAAGTTTTAACATTAGTTTTTATGAATTTTGCACATTTTAAATTTGGCAATTAAAATCTATGCAATTTTTAAATACTTCAAAATATTTTTTGTTGGAGAAGCAACCGTAGAATCACAGACAAACAGACGGGACACTCGAGTGCCGAACCATCGTCCTCCAAAAACGGTTATTTCAAATGCAATTTTGTTTCGGCATCCACTCACCCGGCGCTGATGGCGCTGCTGTCGTGACAGCTCGCCGGTCCCCGTCTATTCTCAGTGTGTGTGAAACGTGTTTTTGTTTTTCAGTTGAGCACGGGCGAAGCAGCAAATAAGAGCACAAATATTTATGGAATTCTGGAATTCTAACCGTGAATCACAATCCAGGCTTTCCAGGACAAAATTGGGGCAGTCTTGGCCGTAGCCTCTTGCCCCACTATAACCCGGTAGGCCTGTTCAACTGCTTGCCGATGTCGAGGTTGCTGCTGAGGCGCCGGCTACTGCGGAGGAAGCCGGCTCCTGTGGTGGAGTCATCTCTTTCGGAGCAACCTTCGTGGACTGCGTTTTTTAGAATCTTTGCCACTTTTTGCTTTTGTTGTTTGACGCGCCGTGGACACGTTCCCCGTGGAAATTTTCGAACCGCCCATCGTGGGGATCAATTCCGGTAGGTTTGAATTGGATTTATCTATTTCGACGGCCACTACTAGTGTTTTCGTGACCAGGGGTATCTTGTTGATGATGGTGTCAGGTGTAATGTTTCGAGGTTTCGGTGGAGGAGAAATCTTCGACAGAACTTGGTAGCAACTGGGAGGAACAGTGATTTGGTTTCTGTCATTGCGCTTGTGGTGCGTCTTTGCTGGTGCTGCTGGTGAAAACGGAACCGGCCCACCGTCATCTTCGGCCTTCGGTGTTGATTTTTATTCTTTTCATCGAGTAGCAACAACAAAATTATTTCGATCAGCTGTTGATGTTTTCAATTGTTAGGCTTGATTGTCTCACGCATACACTGACGTGGCACATGACAGTAATGGCACAGACAAACAGACGGGACACTCGAGTGCCGAACCATCGTCCTCCAAAAACGGTTATTTCAAATGCAATTTTGTTTCGGCATCCACTCACCCGGCGCTGATGGCGCTGCTGTCGTGACAGCTCGCCGGTCCCCGTCTATTCTCAGTGTGTGTGAAACGTGTTTTTGTTTTTCAGTTGAGCACGGGCGAAGCAGCAAATAAGAGCACAAATATTTATGGAATTCTGGAATTCTAACCGTGAATCACAATCCAGGCTTTCCAGGACAAAATTGGGGCAGTCTTGGCCGTAGCCTCTTGCCCCACTATAACCCGGTAGGCCTGTTCAACTGCTTGCCGATGTCGAGGTTGCTGCTGAGGCGCCGGCTACTGCGGAGGAAGCCGGCTCCTGTGGTGGAGTCATCTCTTTCGGAGCAACCTTCGTGGACTGCGTTTTTTAGAATCTTTGCCACTTTTTGCTTTTGTTGTTTGACGCGCCGTGGACACGTTCCCCGTGGAAATTTTCGAACCGCCCATCGTGGGGATCAATTCCGGTAGGTTTGAATTGGATTTATCTATTTCGACGGCCACTACTAGTGTTTTCGTGACCAGGGGTATCTTGTTGATGATGGTGTCAGGTGTAATGTTTCGAGGTTTCGGTGGAGGAGAAATCTTCGACAGAACTTGGTAGCAACTGGGAGGAACAGTGATTTGGTTTCTGTCATTGCGCTTGTGGTGCGTCTTTGCTGGTGCTGCTGGTGAAAACGGAACCGGCCCACCGTCATCTTCGGCCTTCGGTGTTGATTTTTATTCTTTTCATCGAGTAGCAACAACAAAATTATTTCGATCAGCTGTTGATGTTTTCAATTGTTAGGCTTGATTGTCTCACGCATACACTGACGTGGCACATGACAGTAATGGCACAGACAAACAGACGGGACACTCGAGTGCCGAACCATCGTCCTCCAAAAACGGTTATTTCAAATGCAATTTTGTTTCGGCATCCACTCACCCGGCGCTGATGGCGCTGCTGTCGTGACAGCTCGCCGGTCCCCGTCTATTCTCAGTGTGTGTGAAACGTGTTTTTGTTTTTCAGTTGAGCACGGGCGAAGCAGCAAATAAGAGCACAAATATTTATGGAATTCTGGAATTCTAACCGTGAATCACAATCCAGGCTTTCCAGGACAAAATTGGGGCAGTCTTGGCCGTAGCCTCTTGCCCCACTATAACCCGGTAGGCCTGTTCAACTGCTTGCCGATGTCGAGGTTGCTGCTGAGGCGCCGGCTACTGCGGAGGAAGCCGGCTCCTGTGGTGGAGTCATCTCTTTCGGAGCAACCTTCGTGGACTGCGTTTTTTAGAATCTTTGCCACTTTTTGCTTTTGTTGTTTGACGCGCCGTGGACACGTTCCCCGTGGAAATTTTCGAACCGCCCATCGTGGGGATCAATTCCGGTAGGTTTGAATTGGATTTATCTATTTCGACGGCCACTACTAGTGTTTTCGTGACCAGGGGTATCTTGTTGATGATGGTGTCAGGTGTAATGTTTCGAGGTTTCGGTGGAGGAGAAATCTTCGACAGAACTTGGTAGCAACTGGGAGGAACAGTGATTTGGTTTCTGTCATTGCGCTTGTGGTGCGTCTTTGCTGGTGCTGCTGGTGAAAACGGAACCGGCCTACCGTCATCTTCGGCCTTCGGTGTTGATTTTTATTCTTTTCATCGAGTAGCAACAACAAAATTATTTCGATCAGCTGTTGATGTTTTCAATTGTTAGGCTTGATTGTCTCACGCATACACTGACGTGGCACATGACAGTAATGGGTTTGTATTGGTATGTTTGGGCTGCGCTTCGGCATCAGCTCACCAGGCAGCGCTGGCGTCGCCGTGATTTGGTGATGTGATGAAGGACGATGGATTTCAAAAATAATTTGTATGGAGAGTCACGTCTGTTTGTCTGTGGTAATGGGTTTGTATTGGTATGTTTGGGCTGCGCTTCGGCATCAGCTCACCAGGCAGCGCTGGCGTCGCCGTGATTTGGTGATGTGATGAAGGACGATGGATTTCAAAAATAATTTGTATGGAGAGTCACGTCTGTTTGTCTGTGGTAGAATTATAATTAGTTATAGTAGTCTATGACTTAGGAGCTACTAATAAATTTGATTATTCGTTGTCTATCACTCGAACCTACAAGACCTACTGCCTTTAGGTTATGGGCCCAGGACAGTTCCGTAGCAACGGCTGTTTGGAGAAAATAACAATTTCAAGAAAATTTGCACTCAAGAAGTTCAAAGAGATTTTGGAAGAAGTTTGTCCTGAAACGATGGCTGAAGATGAAGTCCGAGTTCCTGGCGCTGGACGAGGCGTGGCGGCGGTTCAACCTGGCGGTCCAAGGCTACCCGGAAGTTCCGTTTCGCTGCCGGTGAAGGAGGTGCTGCGTGGTTCGGAGAACTACAACTCCTGGGCGTTTGCCACGAAGATGGTCCTGATCAAGGAACGGTCCTGACGCACCGTACGGGATCCTGTAGAAGGAGAACCGGAAGTGGACGCGGATACCTCGGAGCAAGCACTGGCGACTATCTGCCTCAGCATGGACCGGGGCCTACGCGGCATGGTCCAGAATGCGGCAACGGCGCGCGAGGCTTGGGACATCTTGCGCAACACGTTCGAGGACAGCGGTTCCACCCGGAGGATCGGTCTCCTGAGAAAACTGACCGGGATTCGGTTGGTGGGAGCTGAGAAGGTGGAGGAGATCATCTGCCAGTCGACCCAGGAGTATGTGAGCGAGGTCATGGTGACCTGCAACCAGCTGGCGGAAGTCGGCTTTAAGGTCGACGATGATTGGGTGTCAAGTTTGCTGCTGAAAGGCCTGCCCAAGAAGTACGCGCCGATGATTCTCGGACTGGAGTCGTCCGGGGTCAAGCTGACGGCGGAGAAGGTGAAGGCCACGATCATGCAGGAGGTGAAGGTCGAGGCTGGATCGAGCGAGAGCGAGGGCGCCTTCTACAGCAAGCAGCGGCAGCAGAAGTTCAAGAAACCCGTCGAGAAGTCTGACGTCAAGTGTTTCCGTTGCAAGAAGATGGGACACTACGCGTCGGAGTGCACGAACGGGACGAGCGCGAAGAGCAAGGAGAAGTCTGGCAACCACAAGGGGAATGCGATTTCGTTCTTTGCTGCGTTCAACGCGGTGGAGTCACCGGCAGGAGCCGGTGGTGACTGGATCATCGATTCCGGAGCGACAACCCACATGTGCCGGAACGAAGCGATCCTGCAGGACCCATCGAGTGTGTCGGCCAAGATCAATGTGGCCAACAACGCGGAGGTCGCCGTCGTCGCAAAGGGTTCCGTCAAGCTGGAAGCTGACTGTGATGGAGAAATCCGGGACCTGACGATGACCGACGTGATGTGCGTTCCGGACCTGGCGATTAACCTGCTTTCTGTAAGTAAAGTGTGCAAGAAAGGTTTTCGTGTGGAGTTCACGAAGGACGCGTGTGCGGTGCTGGACGCGAGTGACACGGTGGTAGCGATTGGTCGAGAGACGGACGGTCTCTACAAGCTCACCGAAACCAAGCGATCTCGTGCGAATCTGGTGCAAGCAGACGACCAGTTCGAGCTGTGGCATCGCCGGATGGGACATCTTTCTGCTAGCGGAATGAAGCGATTACGAGAGATGACGACCGGCGCCCAGTTCGACGTGAAGGACGGGCTGCAGTGTGTACCGTGCATCGAGGGCAAGCACCAGCGTCAACCGTTCAACGCGCGAGGGCAGAGAGCGGAGCGAGTCCTGGAACTGGTCCATAATATAACCGGGGAAAGCGTTCAAAGTCTGGTTGCGGAGCAGTAAAAAGACGAGCTGTTATCAGTTGGAGTTTCAGCGTAAAAAGAGGCCGAATAGAGCACAAGCTCGTTTATTTAAGGTAAGTTAGAGAACGCGCGTTACATGTATTTGTGCTGTCATTTGACTAGCACTCAAACGAGGGGTACTCAACAGTCCTTCCCCCTTTGCTTAATACTAAAGTTAATCGAACTCATTAATGAAATGATAACAAAGTAATGTATATAAAGCAAGGTTATGAATCAACCAAAAATCTAATACAACTTTTTGTACTATTCGAATGAAAATATTGTTCAGGAATTTAAAATAGTCACTTTTTGCGTTTTTTACGTTTTGTTCCTTTCCGTTCAGAGACACCCCTAAACGGACGGTATCTGCCGCATCCAGCACCACACGTGTCCTCGTTCGAAATCTCCATGTCGTTTCGCATTTCGTCTTCAGTAGAAGGTCATTTCGTTTGCTGCACTCCACCAGCAACCTCTTTGATTGCCAGTCACCACGAACAGCACATCTCCTTCGAGTCCACAACACGACGGTTCGTGCTACTAGCCGCCATCGCGCTTTCTTGTCTTCGCTACACTGGGAACCGTGTTGAATGAGTATCTGTTTAAAATACAAATAAAATTGTTTTAGGAAATTTATAATGAAAACTATAATAACAACTCTAAAACTCAGGACAGAAATCCAGCATATCAGCCTGTGAACATGGATGGACCTCATGGACCTTGAAACAACAAGTATGGACCTAATGGACCTTGAAACAACAAGTAATTCATCACTATTGTGGATTTTCGATTGAGAATTAATGCAAACAATGCATGGAATCAAGATATTTTGATCTATTTTATGAAAATATATGCTAGGTATGTCCCAAGTTAAAGAGACTACCTCATTCACCACCCTTTCAAAAAGTTTCCATTGAAACCATTGAGTTTCCACATCTACTATCTGATCATCTGTCAAACACTTTTCTTGAAAAGTTTTAGTTTTAGGTATGCTATAGTTTAACTTGTTTATAATTTGTTTTTCATTCAATGTACCATTGCACACACAACTATTTGAAATTAAACTAAATTTCCATGACAGACAATCATCGTCTTGAATAAAATTAATGAACTGAATTGAACAAATGACCAACAAACTAAAATTATGGAATTCTCCATTCGTCACTTTCGTCAGCCCGCGAATAAGATTTCTTAGCAAACAAATTGAGAAAACTAATCTCAAAAATATGAATAACACAATGACTATTGCCAAACTGTCCAGCAAACAATTACATTCAAGCAAACAAACCAACAGCTTTGGTTTGATGCTTTTAATAAGATTCCTGTCCAACATTTGTTGTTTCTCAATTGTGTACCAAATATGACTTTCCAAAAACAGATTTAATGATTTGGCATAGATGACTTGTAAACATTTCAATTTCCCGCTTTGTAAATATAGCGGTTTGCCAACTTTGTCATTTAACAACCAGCAATCGTCCACAAATTTTTGATCATGCCGACCACAAAAATTGTCAACAAAGCGATTGTCTAACTTTTTAGCACATCCTTCACTCAAAATCAAAATAAATTGCAAATTTGCAATGCTCGTCAAAATTTCAGTCATCAGTTCGTACAGAAACAACGAATTTTGTATAGCTTTAAACCCATTTTGGCAAACAATTTCAGCAATCATAATCAAAAATATTATCATCAATTCAATGTTTTGCATATCATACTCGTTTTTCAAATTAGATTCACATAGCTTTAAACTCAAACTACTACCTTTTCGCACTGACATCTCAGAAACTTCGTCAAATAATACTTTTTCAAAACAAACACTTTCCGAACTTTCTTGAAACATTCCCCAAATTGGGGTTAAAATCAAATTCTGAACATCATCAATACAACACTCAATTCCACAACCATCATTGCCAATCAGCAGCTTTTTGTCCGAACTCTCACAGTTATCAAGATTTGCTTGATTTGAGTTAACATTAGTGGTAAATAAACATTCCAAATCAAAATTTTCACTGTCATCCCAATTTGAGGTAAAATTTAAATTTACTGCTATTGCATTGCTTGAAATATTCCCTTTGTTGTCAAAATTATGTTCAATCGAACCCACGTTATTTTCCAACATCACATCTTGTTTCATATCCAAAACATCGTCATACAAAAATAAGTTATTCAAACCACACACAACATTTTCTTCCCAATTTGGGGCACCTTCAAAACTCACGCTGACATCTGCCAAAAGTTCATTAAAACCTACATTCTTACATTCACCACCTTCCATGTTTTCATCATGTAAAAATCCAAAACCACAAAACAAATTTTCATCCCAATTTGGGGCATCATCACAATTTTCATCAATATTATAACAAGTTTTATCAAACAAACCGTTTAAATCCAAAATCGAATCATCCTCCCAATTCGGGGTAAACAAACTTTTCAATTCAATGTCAACATAACTATCATCATCAATTGGTATAGAAAATGTGCTGTCATTCAACAAGCAACTATCATCAACTTCAAAATCAACCATTTGGTCCTCTATTTGTGTTTCATCCAGCTTAACATAAGTTGTGTTCAAAACGGTAAAAATTTTCATGCATTGGTCGTTATTATCTTGAAAGTTTGTCACCTCCCATTTCCAGGGAAAGTGCGAGCATGAGACAAGATGGAGGACTATTGAATAGCAGGAGTACTATTTCCTGCACAGATGCAAAAGAACACAGCAAACAATAAAAATGGGTCGAATTCCAACAGAATCCCAGATAATCAACCAGCCCTCCCAAGACAAGGATAAATTCAACCTACACAGAAATAAAAGAGGGGATTTTAGCGTACTTACATCTATATTGACGAACTAAACCTAGTTGGCGTCCTTAAAACTAGAGTTGCGGGTGTAAACCTGTGTGTGTGTGTGACCCCCGTGTATCCCTCGACGATCCGGAACAACGTTGCTGCCCGGGCAGAACCCAGCTTGGTCACCGGCGAGAACGCCGGCCATCCGGTGCATTAGCCCCGCCGTCCAGTCGGCAGGAATGCACAGCAGCGCACTGCTCCACACCACGGCTCCAGCCATGATGGAATTCAGCTTGTGAAACAGGAAATGAAGGCCTGCACAATGGCAGACAGAACAATTAGAACACATTCGACGATCAAAAGCACATTTTGGGACTTATTTTAGAGACGATTTCACAGCTGAGCCTTACCGATCTCAAGTTATCCAACTACTCCAGCATGGCCATGCTTTCCATGCTGATAGTAGACGCCACCTCACTAGACACGGAAAACGGTACAAAAAACACCAATTAGCACAAATTAAACACACGAGGGAGGGTCGTCACTCTACCTCTCCACCGCGACCAATTTTCGGTATCGCGGCACCTCGCACTCCAGTGCGGTTAATTTTCCACGCCGATATCCTTATCCTAGGCGAAACAACAAAAATTACAAATCTGTCT
Organism: Culex pipiens pallens; assembly: GCF_016801865.2. NCBI lineage: Eukaryota > Metazoa > Arthropoda > Insecta > Diptera > Culicidae > Culex > Culex pipiens. The sequence goes on from NC_068938.1 coordinate 221,884,363, forward strand.
CAAAACCACAAACTCCGCGAAATTACACTGGTGAGACGGTTTTCACCACAAGAAAACACAATAAGCGAAACTTCTGCTGGCCAATCGTCTGGCGGAACACTTGACGGGTCGACGATCGAGGCGGTCTCTTTGATGCTGAACCAGTGACTGATGATGATCTGCGGGCGACGATCGGCTATATTGGTTGGCCGATCGCGCCGCGTGTTATCTCTCACGGCTCTGGTTGACGTCGGCCGATAAGAGATTGGAGAGTGAGTACCGGGGCGTCGCTAGGGTGGCTCAAACTGCTCGGCTTGATTTCCCCCTCGGGAAATTGGTTTGGTGCTGGCATGGATTATGCTGATCCGGTATGTAAATGTGGTTTTACCTGAGACATGATTACAGGTCTGTGCTAAATGTGCTCACGTGCTAGGGTAATCAATCAATGATCGGCCTTCGATTTTAAAATTGCCCAATATCATGTGCATGTGTTCCAAATGTGCGTGCAGTTCGCTAGGAGATTACGCGCTCGCGAGAGTCAACGCGCAATCAGCATCGATCGGCTGCTGGGAAGCCGCGATCGATGATGATGATGATGGTTCTTGGCTTCTTGTTTGTGTTGTAAGTGTAGTGGTTTTATAAAAATTCTAGCAGACAAAAGATCAAATTTTGCCCTGATCGGGATGGCTTAGGGCACTCTTCTTGTTATTCGCAGACTTCTACTGTTGCGATGGTAAACTGCAGCAGGCAGGTTACAATACCCCCACACCAGACAGAAATATGGGATTAGTATCAACCAAAGGAAGATATCTAAGACCAGTATTGCTGTGGTCGCTAGACACTCCTCGTAACCCACTCTCCCACAACAGACAAGCGGAATCCAATTTAATAAACTCACAGTTAAAACAATCCCAGTGTCTTATTATGATACCGTTCTTTTCTTTTTGATAGTCCATTTGTTCATTGATCATAAATTGGATTCTTGATTCAGTACATTCAATTAGGTTTCGATAAATACATTCTTGGTACACACACTCTTTCAAAAATTCCTAGGTAAAATTGAATTCATCCCATTCATTCAAAGTCGTTCATGCAACACTTTAAAATAATAAATTAAACTTTCACACACTTTAAATCCACACTAAATCACTTCAATCATTTTTATTCATTCACTCTCACTATCAAACAATCTCACTCATTAATTGGGTGGCCAACCCTCATTTATACTATCAATCATCCTACATCACACTAATTTCACTTAAATAAATAATCACAACACACTAAAATTGAAACCTAATCAGTTAGTACGAATCTATGCGGGTATTAAATCCTGAGCAGCAAAAATACCAATATTTCTTCCTTCTTCATCGGCTAGCTCATAAGATGAAGCGCCTTTTCTCCCAATCACTTTACATGGAACATAAACTGGGCCCAATTTAGCTGCATAATTATCTGGGGCACTTGAAATTTTGAAGTTCTTCTTATACACTTTTTGACCAACACTAAATCCCTGCGGTACAGTTTTATGTTTGCTATCATAACTCTTTTTGTATTTATCAAATTGTTTTCTGTTATTTTCAATCACTTTTTCATACAACGGACCAAGCACTGCCCTTCTCTGCTGGACAAATCGGTCAGGTGATGGGTCAGAAGTTTGACCACCTTGATGATGATCTCTCCCATCTAGAACCGACTCAAAACCATGCGCTAAGAAGAAAGGTGTAAATCCGGTTGAATAATGTTTTGTATTGTTAATTGCAAATTCTATTTCTGATAAGCGACTATCCCACACTCGGTGATCTTCCTGGCAGTACGTTCTAATACAAGCTAATATAACTCTGTTGACGCGTTCTACAGGGTTGTTTTGACAATGTCTTCGACTATTTTTAAAATGATGAACATGATATTTTTGTAATAAATCTTGAAATTTGTTGCCTAGAAACGTCACAGCATTATCCGATATCACAACTTGCGGAGAACCGTATTTTAAAAACCACTCTTTTTCTATAATTTCAGTTAAACTCTCAACACTTATCTTTCTCACAGGAAATAATCTGACAAACTTTGTAAAAACATCTAAACAAACTAACAAATCCATATTACCATGTTTACTCCGAACAAAACCACTTATGTAATCTAACGCGATCATTTGAAAAGGACGAGTAGCATTTTTATGCTCCCCCATCGGCGGTACAGTTGCAACAGTTGGATATTTTGCTTGTTTACATTTAGCACATTTAGACAAAATTCGTTTCACATCTGATTTCATTTTTGGCCAGTAATATTTTAATTTGATTCTTTCTAACGTTTTATCAGTTCCTAGGTGCATTAGTTGCTCATGTTGTTCTATGACTAACTGTGTGACTTTGTCTGGTGGAACAACTAACTTCCACTCAAACCGGCTACCTTCAAAGTCTGATTTTGCCGCAATGAATTTGTGTAAATCTCCATTCTCAATTTTGAAATTCGGGTAGTCTTCGGGGTTGCTAGTTACTTTTTGTTCCAAATTTGTGAACCAAGCTGACGTGGAATCAGTGAAGATAGCACATACGGCTCGGCTCAAAGTATCACAGACAATATTCTCTTTCCCTTTCCTATGCTTAATGGTCATCGCATGGCCTTGCAGTTGCACTGACCAGCGAGACAACCGTGACCCTGGCCTCCACTTAGAATCTCGAATGTATGTTACCGCTGAGCAGTCTGTAATTAATTCAAAATGTGAACCCTCAACATATGTTCTAAAATGATCAATTGATTCAAGTGCAGCTAATCCTTCCTTTTCTGTCGCAGCATATTTTTTCTCACACGACCTCAACTTCCTGGAAAAATAGGCAATAATATGTTCCTTCCCCTCAACCTCTTGCGTTAAAATACCTGCAATGGCAAGATCACTTGCATCAGTTTGAATTTTAAATTCTTTCGACCAATCGGGATTAGCGAGAACAGGTTCAGACATGAGACATTCTTTTAGTTTAATAAAAGCATGTTCAGCCTGATCGTTCCACTGAACCTTCTTGGGTTTACCTTTGAGCAAATCTGAGATTGGGGCTGCAATCCCGCCAAAATTTGGAATAAAACTACGATAATATCCTGCCATCCCCAAAAATCTGCGAATCTCCTTTGGAGTTTGTGGTCTAACAAACTTGGAGATCGCTGCTACTCTCTCAGGGTTGGGTTGATAGCCCTCTTCAGAAAGAATGAAACCTAAATATTTGATTTTACGCAGACAGAATTTACATTTATCAATATTCACAGACAGATTTGCTTCACGTAAACACTCGGACACAATTTTTAAATACTTCACATGATCTTCAAAAGTCTCTGTCGCAACAATGATGTCATCGAGATAGGAAAAAATATATGGCTCAAACATTCCCTCTTTCAAAACTTTATCTAAAATCCTGGACAAAGTTGCACTACTATTTATTAGTCCAAATGGTAATCGTTTGTATTGGTATAAACCTCTTCCTATTATTTTAAAGCTACACAATCTCCTAGACTCCTCAGACAACATCACTTGCAGAAACGACTCCTTCAAATCTATCACAGAAAAGTATTTGTTTTTGCTTAGATTACTGATTATTCTCATCGTACTAGCCAATGGATAAGCATCTCTAATTGTTTTCGCATTTAACTTTCTAGCATCAAGACACAGCCTCATTTCACCACTTTCTTTCTGAACTGGAACAACATGCAAAGCCCAGTCAGATCTTGAAGGCTCTATAATTTCCATCTTAAGTAAACGATCAATTTCTGTATAAACTTTCTTTTGAATCGCAGGTGAAAATGGGTGTGGATTAAGATGAATTGGAGTGCTATCACTAAGTTCAATTGTGTGTTCCATTACATTACACGTTTCTAAAGTCCCTGGTTTTGACACCTTAAATGAATCAGAGATTACTTTCATTTCCTCTACTTGTTCAGCAGTGAGCACATGGGAATCGGGATTAAGATTTTGACTAGATTCAGTATTGTTAACAAAATAAGTTGACTGCTCAATACAACACACATTATTACGATCACAACCAGAAAATGACAAAGTTATATTAAACAATTTAAAAAAATCCATCCCAAGTATGCACCTGTTGTCTAACTCTGGTACAACTAAACAAGGTAAAATTTTAGTAACTCTATCCACATTAAAAGGTACATCAACAAAACCTAAAACTTCCATCGGATCACCACTCGCTGTCGAAATTGAAATCTCATTCTCTAACGGTTGAATCTCCAAAAAGCTAGTAAGATTTCCAAAATTGTCTCCTACAATTGACACATTACTACCACTGTCTAACAATCCATGCAGTTGCAACCCTAAAACATTGAATTTTAGAAAATATCGCTGATCGCCACTAAAATCAACACAAACTTCATTCACACTTTCAAATGTCCTTTCATATTCCCTATCAGAATGCTCTGAATCAGATGCACACTCTCCACCCACATCAACTTCATCTGCTATTTGCTGAAATAAATCTATCATCGGTTCAGTTCTACAAACTGGAGGATTTGCGGGGGAGGGGAAAACCACCTCCTTCAATTTTCCCTTCGCCTCATAATGAAATTCAGGCAAACCACAAATACAACAAAAAACATTGCGACGAGAATAACAAGTACTAAAATGATGTCCAAACTTACGACAATTTAAACAAATACGACCATCAGGTTGTTTGTAATAGTGCAAAATTTGTTCCCTATTCAACGATCTCCAACCATTCTCTGGATAGAACTCTTCTTGCGTTCTTCCTCTTTCTTGAGTACTTTGATTTCTGTTTGTATTCTGGTAATTTTGTTGTTGTTGCTGGTTGTTTCTATAGTTGTTTTGATTGTATGAACTTGACTGACCTGTATTTGGTTGATTTTGGTTAAACTGACTAGTTCTTGTTGCATTTTGGTTTGTTTGATTGTATCGGTTACTATTTTGTTGATTTGTTTGATTATTTCTTGTTGTTGATTGACCTACATGACTATTCTCACGATTTTGATTAACTACCTGGCTCTGATTTTGTTGATTATTCCTACGCTCATGAGGTTCTTGCGGTTTGTAACTCGTAGATGGTCCTTCCGTAATGATTTCGTGAATATTTTGGTTATCAAACGACTGTACAAGACGATTCATCAACCCTTCATTACAATTATCAATTCTGCCACACAGATCTTCCAGCTCATTGATGCTCATTCCCTTTCTCTTGATTAGCGCTAACCTGTCCCTGTAGTGCCACTTCATGGTGTGCCAAATAATATCAAATTTGTCCTCTTCAGCTAGTGGTGTAGTTCGGCACAAAAAGAACTGCTCCATCCTGACCAAAAAGTTTGAAAAAGTTTCATTTTTGTTTTGTGACATAGAAAACGATCTCACTTTGATGTAATGATCAATGTTGTTCGGTAGGTATTGATGTCTCAAAGCATGAATGAAAAAATCCCAATCTTCATTCCTAAAAGTCGGCCACTTCGAGACAAACCAATCCTGAGCTGGCCCAACCAGTAACAAATGTGCTGACTCAAAAAGCTCTGATTTAGTCACCCGCTCAGAATGAGCAAAAAATTCTACTCTGCGCAAAAACAAATTTAACCCAATACCATTGTCTGTGCCACTGTATTTGATAGGCCACTGCGAAATTGGCAAAGTCTTCTTATTCGCCCTACCAGAAGTGTTCATGTTGTAAAACAACGGAACAACGGAAAAATTAACATTATCAAAAGAAGCTGATTTTATGTTAAATCCAGGTGGCAAAAGTTTTTCAGAGTCAACCGGCTTAACATCATCTAAATTAGGTTGCTTATCAAGATCCAAATCAGGTGCACCTCCCTTATCATCTTTAGATTTCGATTTCTTCTTATTCTTCTTCCCTGACTCATCTTCCTTCTTCTTGTTCTTCTTATCTTTAGATGTTTTTGATTTTGATGATTCGGGTTTTTGAGGATCAGGTTTTGGGGGATCGGATTTTGGGGAGTCTGGTTTAGGTTTTGGTGGCGGCGGGGGAGGATCAGGGATGGGACTCTTCTTCTTTGCAGGATCATCTTTTTCGCACCTTTTCTTCTGCTCTTGTGATTTGCTTGCATAAACTTCAGATAACTTCCTCATAAATCTCGGTGAAATTGTCAACCTTTTGATCTGCTTCGTGTTCATTTTTTTAATACTCATCACCGGACTAGAACTTTTAACACTTTCACCCGTACTATCACTACTTTCAGTTTCGCTCTCACTACCCGATGATTCCGTAGCACTGGTCTCAGATGAGGTCAAGAAAATTTCCTCTCCTTCTTCAGCCATAGTGTCCTTTTTCACTTAATCTTTCACAAGCACAATTTAAAAAAATAAATAAATAAATAAGATAAAAATGATTGAATAGATTTCCAAATCACTCACACAAAAAATTAAACTTTTCCAACAAAAACTGTTTACATGAACGATACTTTGAGAATCGGCCTTCATCCTGCTTCATTTCCAAATCCACCATTTACTAGAATTAAAATAATAAATATTCATGCAAAATTCTAAAAGTTCTAATGTTTTTTGGTAAGAATCAGTCAGACAAGAATCAACCTCCGATAAATCGTTACTCCTCGGGGTCATAGGGCGTCATCGTCAGTGACTCAGCGCTGTTTCCAGGTTATCAAGACCGAATTCGAGATCCAATCAAGATCCTATTACTGACCGTCATCGTCTTGGACTCAAGTCTCCAGCGAGGCCGGTTTCATCCTGCAAAACTTCTTCTTTTTTATGTTTTCTTCTTAAAATAGTTAAAATTCATGCAAGTTCAAATTCATCATTTATTTACAGCCAAAAAATCATATATACAAATGTACAAAATATACAAAATTTCCTCCCATCACTTCTCGTATTGAAAATATTTACAAAAATTCTCATGATCACTTCAACCTCAACTACATCTGGGAGAAAATCAAATTAATCCCAATCAAAACGATCTATTTACAGTTTTATGTTTCAAATTTATCACTTTTCATCAATTCTTGTGTGTGTACACTATTCCATCGTTGGCGATCTCTTGAATTGATCACATAATCCTAGAAAATCAGAATCAGGAGAAAATATATGATTAGTTCAAAATTATGTACAAAATTTACAAAATTTTCCACGTTCAGGGTTATTTACAATTCCAATTGAAAATTATTTACAATTATAACTAAATATTAGTATATTATTTACAAAATTCTTAAATAAGTGTATTATTTACAAGTTTCTAAAACTAGGGAAATTATTTACAAAAGTCCAAAAAATGGGAAAATTATTTACAACAGCGAAGAGTTAGAAGATTACAAACTAAATGTACAAAATCTTCTTTTATTTCACAAAAAGCAACGCTGAAAAATCCTTTTCAAAATGGCTGATTGTTCAGAAGACACTGGTAATTGATTCTGCTGTACTTTTATTAACGTTGGGCGCCATTTTGTCACCTCCCATTTCCAGGGAAAGTGCGAGCATGAGACAAGATGGAGGACTATTGAATAGCAGGAGTACTATTTCCTGCACAGATGCAAAAGAACACAGCAAACAATAAAAATGGGTCGAATTCCAACAGAATCCCAGATAATCAACCAGCCCTCCCAAGACAAGGATAAATTCAACCTACACAGAAATAAAAGAGGGGATTTTAGCGTACTTACATCTATATTGACGAATTAAACCTAGTTGGCGTCCTTAAAACTAGAGTTGCGGGTGTAAACCTGTGTGTGTGTGTGACCCCCGTGTATCCCTCGACGATCCGGAACAACGTTGCTGCCCGGGCAGAACCCAGCTTGGTCACCGGCGAGAACGCCGGCCATCCGGTGCATTAGCCCCGCCGTCCAGTCGGCAGGAATGCACAGCAGCGCACTGCTCCACACCACGGCTCCAGCCATGATGGAATTCAGCTTGTGAAACAGGAAATGAAGGCCGATCTCAAGTTATCCAACTACTCCAGCATGGCCATGTTTTCCATGCTGATAGTAGACGCCACCTCACTCTCCACCGCGACCAATTTTCGGTATCGCGGCACCTCGCACTCCAGTGCGGTTAATTTTCCACGCCGATATCCTTATCCTAGGCGAAACAACAAAAATTACAAATCTGTCTCAAAACCACAAACTCCGCGAAATTACACTGGTGAGACGGTTTTCACCACAAGAAAACACAATAAGCGAAACTTCTGCTGGCCAATCGTCTGGCGGAACACTTGACGGGTCGACGATCGAGGCGGTCTCTTTGATGCTGAACCAGTGACTGATGATGATCTGCGGGCGACGATCGGCTATATTGGTTGGCCGATCGCGCCGCGTGTTATCTCTCACGGCTCTGGTTGACGTCGGCCGATAAGAGATTGGAGAGTGAGTACCGGGGCGTCGCTAGGGTGGCTCAAACTGCTCGGCTTGATTTCCCCCTCGGGAAATTGGTTTGGTGCTGGCATGGATTATGCTGATCCGGTATGTAAATGTGGTTTTACCTGAGACATGATTACAGGTCTGTGCTAAATGTGCTCACGTGCTAGGGTAATCAATCAATGATCGGCCTTCGATTTTAAAATTGCCCAATATCATGTGCATGTGTTCCAAATGTGCGTGCAGTTCGCTAGGAGATTACGCGCTCGCGAGAGTCAACGCGCAATCAGCATCGATCGGCTGCTGGGAAGCCGCGATCGATGATGATGATGATGGTTCTTGGCTTCTTGTTTGTGTTGTAAGTGTAGTGGTTTTATAAAAATTCTAGCAGACAAAAGATCAAATTTTGCCCTGATCGGGATGGCTTAGGGCACTCTTCTTGTTATTCGCAGACTTCTACTGTTGCGATGGTAAACTGCAGCAGGCAGGTTACAAGTTTTCTAATTGGTTGAACATTTCCGCATTTGCGTACTCAATTTCACCACCTTCATTGCAGGAATAATCATCTGCAGTACTCTCACCCATGAAATTCACAAATTGTCTGTTAAAGTAATCAAGTTTGAAGCAATTTTGCTTAGAATGACCCATTTTCCCACAAAAATCACACGAAATTCTAGTCTGAGGATATCTCCTATCATAGCTTTTGTCAAAATACCTTTGTTGTTGTGTTTGGTTATTGAACTTTCGGTTAGTGTAAACTTGAGAATCAGAATTGTAGTTTTTATAAGGCTGAAATCTGGAATTGTTTCGCCTTTCTTGATAATTTTGTCCTTGCAACCCATCATTTTGTTTGTAATTTCTGTACCGTGAAGAACCTTGTCTTTGTGTTGTTGTCTTTTGAATGTAATGAATTTGTTCTGGTGTAAAGTAACTGTACTGTCCCAATTGAGATCCTCCAGGTTGATTGTTTAATGCGTCAACGTTTTGTTTTGCTATGTTCCATGTTGTGATGAACTTGTCCATCTTGTCTAAAGTCAAACCTTCCTCCTTCAGCAAATTCTCTTTGAGATTCCCGTCAAGAAGACCCGCCAGAACCCTGTCCATGATGGCCACGTCCTTAAACGCCCCAAAACCACAGAATTCCGCCTGCAGCTTGACCGCCTGCACGAAATCCTCATTGGATTCATCATGTTGCTGGTTTCGTTGACTAAAACGAAAGCGCTGGACTAAGTCCGGCTCTGTTTTGTCCAATTTTTGTTTCAGTTTCAACACAATGTCAGCATAAGAGGCCTTATCCAGCTCATCTTTGCTGTAGTGCAATTTTAATTGAGAAAAGAGAAATGGACCACAGATCGTCATGAAATGCGATTTCTGACGATCATCCGGCACTTGATTTGCGTGAAAGGTATAGGCTAGTCGATCGGACCAATCCGTAAATGACGTATCCTTCCTAAACATCTCAATAGAGGTAGAAATCCCGTTCGAACCCATGTCTTAAAAAAAAATCACGAATAAAATCAAAATTCAAATTTCCCAAAGAAAACAAAATAAAAGAAAAACACACAAAAAATCTCAATTACTGCAAAATCCAGGGATCAAAATAAAATAGTTTTTCACTCACCGATCTCCGTCCCGGCCTTTGCCAGCGAAAATAACTCAACCTTCGCTGCAAAACTCGCCCAGAAACTCCACCTTGGTAATTCGGCCCACTAATGAAATAAAGAAGAAAACTCTCTTAAAATCTGAATGAAATTTAGACCTTTTGTTCTTCACGAACAAAAGAATCATTCACACTTACGGTCACACGGCAAAATGTTAAAATATTAGTACACCAAATGTCGATACAAAAATTCCTTGGTGATACTGCCTAGGAATTTCACTTTTTTTTTTAGAAATATAAATGGCAAAAAGAGCTTATTTGGCCCCAATCGCCCTTACCTTGTGATGCAGCACCCAACGAACAAAAGAAGACCAACGCGCGCCGCGTCGTCGACCAGCCGGCGTCCAAAATGGCGTCCCGACCTTGAACTTGATCCAAAAATTTCCGCCAGCGACCGCCTTTCTGCCCTCTTTTGTTCTCCTGCCGGTTCCGCCCGAGATTAGCACACCGAATCCACCGTCAGCGTTGTGCTCTGGAATGCCGTCGAACCACGGAGTTGCTTGCTGCGCACAATGGCCGTCCGAATCACCACAAAATAGCGCACCAATTCCAGCACCAAACACCACCGAAACCAGAGAAAAAATTCCCACGGCAATTCACCGCACGATGGCCGCCCGATTTGTTCCGTCGATGTCGAATGCTTGCCGCGTGCTGCTGATTTTTCGCCTCACTCTCGGAACCACAAATCCGCCGGATATTTCCGCTTACTTCAACGAACGCTCCCCACAGAACGAGCCACAAAATGGTCGCTTAAATTTTCAACGCCTAAGCGCGTTTTTCACTGCACGTAGTAAAAAAAAAATTACACCTTTATCCCCGTCGCCACTTAATATAACCGGGGAAAGACGTTCAAAGTCTGGTTGCGGAGCAGGAAAAAGACGAGCTGTTATCAGTTGGAGATTCAGCGTAAAAAGAGGCCGAATAGAGCACAAGCTCGTTTATTTAAGGTCAGATAGAAAAACACGCGTTACATGTATTTGTGCTGTCATTTGACTAGCACTCAAACGAGGGGTACTCAACAGTCCACTCGGACCTGTGCGGTCCGATGGAGACGGAGTCGATCGGAGGCAGACGTTACTTTCTGACCTTCATTGATGATGCCAGCCGCAAGACCGTCGTTTGCTTTCTGAAGTTAAAGACTGATGTGCTGGAAGCATTTCAAAACTTCAAAGCGTTTGCGGAGAACCAGACAGGTGAGCGGATCAAGCGGATTCGTACCGACAACGGTCGTGAGTACGTGAACCGCGAGATGGAAGAGTTCCTGCGCAAGTCTGGTATCTACCACGAGAAGACCGTTCCGTATAATCCGGAACAGAATGGTCTGGCTGAGAGACGCAACCGCACGTACGTTGAGAGAGCGAGAAGCATGCTGTTCGACGCTGGCCTGGACAAGAGATTTTGGGCGGAAGCAGTGGCAACTGCGTCGCACGTGATCAACCGATCACCGGCGAAGGGACTGTCGGTGACACCGGAGGAGAAGTTCACGGGCAAGCGACCGGATCTGTCGCATCTCCGTGTGTTCGGGACCAAGTGCATGGCGCATGTACCGAAGGAGTAGCGTAGGAGTCGCTCAACCTGCATTCCTGTCACACATGAGGTCTGCACAGCTGATTCCACGTAGATTTTTCCCGCCAGTAATGACAGGAAACGCTGACAAACGGAATATGTTCCAAAATCATAAGTGGTTTTTTTTAACATATGAAGGGAAATCATCGTGAACTGGAACTGCCGGTCGTTAGCCCGGGTAAAGTGGAAACGTTGAGATGATTGTTGTCCTCTGCTCTCATCTCGCAAAAAGCCATACAGAGAACCGCGTCCCATTCCCCATCCCCAATCCCTTTCCCAAATCCCAATCCCCAATCTACAGTGTCAAGCGACCCGTGCCAAGGGATGTATGTCTGGAGGGGAGCAAGAAGTATCCAGGTCTGAACGGAGCCTGCGTGGTACCAAGACGCCCCACGCAGTATGTAGTCTCCTCTGTGTCTTTGCAGGCCCGAGTCACAGTTGAAGTTTGTAGGAGTCCTGAAAACAAGGTTTATCAACATGGAAACTGATCAAAACCAAAACCCAAGTGCCAGCTGCTTCCCTCAGCTGGAACCAACGCGGAAGAAAGGAAGAAGAAGCATGAAATCCGCCGGAAGAGAGGACACCACTAGAAGAGAAGAGTCGGCGGAAAACTGTAGAGTGCAGTTTGCGGTGTCGGAACGCATGAGAGACATGCACAGGAAGGTTCACATGTGGAAGGAAGTAGGAGAGTTATCCAGTACCAAACGAGAACCTTCTGTTGTTCTTCGGAGCAATTCCGCGAGAGATGGTAAGGTTACGCAACAGTTTGAAGAAAACTAGGCAACCACATGCATATTTTCGCTTCTTTGCGAATATAGCACCGGTACAGCTGAACATTCTGAAAATGTCGTCCCGACCACCAAGGGAAAGCAGGAGATGGTTGTTGCATCTGCTTACTTTCCTGGTGACAAGGACGATGTTCCACCGCCAGAAGTGGCCGCACTTGTGCGATACTGTAGGGCTGTCAATAAACCGTTCCTCATCGGTTGTGACGCGAACGCCCACCATACGATATGGGGAAGCACGGATGTTAACGATAGAGGTGAGCGCCTTCTTGAATACTTGACGTCTAACAACGTCAATGTATGCAATAAGGGCAATGAACCTACTTTTGTTACTGTCGCAAGACAGGAGGTCTTGGACCTCACTCTGTGTAGTGCTGCTTTTGCAGACAAAATAAAAAACTGGCATGTCTCTGAAGAAGCTAGTCTATCTGATCACAGACAGATTGTCTTTGACATTGAAGCCAGTCAACTGAAAAGGGAAACGTTTCGTGACCCAAATGACACGGACTGGAACGCCTTTCGAGGTCACCTTTGCCGGTCCAAACAAGACGCTCCTTCACGAATACGAACCCCCGAAGAATTGGATACTGCAGCGAATACTCTTCAACGCAGGATCACGGCAGCCTACCAGGCAAGCTGCCCTAAGAAGGTGAGGGAAATCTGTCGGGACGTACCGTGGTGGAGCGAAAGCCTGAGCAGTCTCCGCAAGGAGGCTAGAAGGCTTTTCAACAGAGCTAAGCTCACTTCCGAATGGGATGCCTACAAAGCAGCCCTAACGAAGTATAACGCGGAGTTGAGGAGAGCCAAAAAAACTAGCCTGGCTAATTTCTGTGAGGACATAAGCTCGATGTCTGAAGCAACCCGACTCCAAAAGGCGTTGTCAAAAGACCATTCCAACGGTCTAGGACAGGTGAGAGACGAGCAAGGCACTCTCACTGTCACAAACAAGGAAACACTGCAAGTACTCATGAGTACGCACTTTCCAGAATCAACTGAAAGAGAGGAGGGTGCAGCTAGTACCCGGACTGCAGATGGCGTATGGTGTCGACCATCAAGAGAGTCAGTCCACCTAGCCCGTCGAATGTTCAACCAGTCTTCAATCAGATGGGCCCTCGGCACATTTGAACCACTGAAGGCTGCAGGACCCGATGGCATCCTTCCAATCTTTCTCCAAAAAGCAGCCGACACCATAATGGCTGAGTTGATCAACTTACTTCGAGCCAGCTTCACCCTGGGTTACATCCCTCGAAGCTGGCGCAAAGTTAAGGTGATCTTCATACCTAAGGACGGCAGAAGTGACCCCACGATGCCAAAAGCCTTCAGACCCATAAGTCTGACAGTGACGCTGCTCAAGCTTATGGAGAAAATCACGGATAACCACATCCGGGCGGAGTTCTTGAAGGACTTCCCTTTGCATAAACACCAATATGCATACCAAGCGGGCAAATCGACCGAAACTGCCCTACACGCGTTAGTGTCACGTATCGAGAACGCACTGAAATATAAAGAATCTGCACTTTGTGCTTTTCTTGATATTCAGGGCGCTTTCGATAACACTTCGTACACAGCCATCAATGAAGCGCTCCGGTCGAGGAACGTAGATGGCACAACTGCGAGCTGGATTCATGCTATGCTTACGAGCAGAGAGATTTCAGCATCGCTAGGAGACACATCCATCACAATAACGGCAGCCAAAGGCTGTCCGCAAGGGGGAGTACTCTCTCCTTTGCTTTGGCTGCTGGTGGTAGATAGTCTTCTAAGAAAACTTACACTACTCGGCTACGAAGTCATTGGATATGCTGACGACGTAGTCTTAATCATCCGGGGGAAGTACGACGGAACGTTATCGGACCGTCTACAGTCAGCTCTAAACTGCACCATGTCGTGGTGTGAGCAGGAAGGGCTGACAATAAACCCCAACAAAACCGTGATAATCCCGTTTACTAACAGGAGGAAACACGACCTTAGGCCGCCTACCTTGAAAGGAACCCAACTGACCTTCAGTTCTGAGGTCAAATATTTAGGAGTAATCCTTGACAAAAAGCTGAACTGGAATGCACATCTGGACTATGCGGTAAAGAAGGCAACTACTGCTATCTGGGCGTGCAACAAAATGCTCGGCAAAACCTGGGGACTTAAACCGAAACTTGCATTCTGGTCTTACACCACCATCGCTCGACCTAGGGTAACCTATGCGTCGACCGTTTGGTGGCCGAAGACTGAACAGAAGACATGTCAGTCGAAGCTGACCAAGCTCCAACGACTGGCATGTCTCTCTGTAACGAGTGCAATGAAAACAACCCCCACCGCGGCCATGGAAGCCATGCTATGCATTCTGCCTTTACATTTACATGTGAAGCAGGAGGCAGCGCTTGGCGCTCTACGACTACAACGGTGTAACAACTGGGTGGAAGGAGATGGAACGGGTCACTCGCGGATCGTGAAGGCTTTTGACATTTCCCCCCTTGCAACTTCAGTCTCGGACTGCATGGAGGTGAGGCCCAACATGGACATTCCATATGAGGTGATTGAAACAAATCGCCAAATGTGGAGTAATGGAGGACCTACACTTCCAGAAGGAACTATTCGTTTCTTTACGGATGGTTCAAAAATGGGCACTTCTACTGGAGCTGGAGTCTTCGGTCCTCGAACCAGGGAAACCATATCTATGGGAAAGTGGCCTACCGTTTTTCAAGCAGAAGTGTATGCCATACACATCTGTGCGAGGACGTGTATTATGAGAAATTATAGACACGCAAAAATCGGTATTTTCTCGGATAGCCAAGCTGCACTATTGGCATTAAAATCCTCTAAATGCGAATCCAAACTTGTTTGGGAGTGCGTCGCTTCCCTCAGGGAACTTGCTTCTCGGCATAACAGAGTCATGTTGTTTTGGGTCCCAGGGCACTGCGGCATTGAAGGCAACGAAATGGCTGATGAACTTGCCAGACAAGGCTCATCAAACATCTTCGTGGGTCCCGAGCCGTTCCTTGGAATCTCAAAAAGTGCCGTGAAGCAAGAAATAACTAATTGGGGACAATCGCAAATCGCTTCAATCTGGGGCGAGATGCGAGGATTGAGACAAGCTAAAACTTTTATCACTCCAAGTCCTTCAATTGCCAGGAAACTTCTTGGCTTAAACCGTAGGGAACTACGAATACTCGCAGGGCTTCTAACAGGACATTGTCCTGCCAGATATCACCTGCACAAAATCGGCAGGTGGCCTAACAACCTCTGTCGTTTTTGTTTAACTGAGCTGGAAAGCTCGGCACATTTACTCTGCTTCTGCGGAGCACTTGTGTCTCGAAGGCTGCGGTTCTTTGGATCGCACCTTCTTACGCCGTACGATGTATGGCACCACACCCATCCCAAGAAGGTCATACAGTTCATCGACTGTATTGCGCCGAATTGGGATAAACCATGTCTGCAAAATAACCCCTCGTCTTCCGATCCAATGGATACGAGTAATTTGTAGTATGGACAGTAACCAGGGTACATCACAAAAGATAGCCTTCTCAGGTGGTCGCAGTGAACTTAACCCAATGCCCATTGGGCAACAAAAAAAAAAAAAAAATGTACCGAAGGAGCGACGACGAAAGTGGTGATAAGTTGGCAACCACCGCACTCTGTTCGCCCCTACGACGCTCAAGCCCACTGGGCACACGCGGGCTGCTGCTGTTTGACAGCTGCACTTCTGCTACCAGTCTGTGACAAAGTTCAAAGAGATTACACGCTTTATTTTTCTTTTCGCTAATCTTAAACCGCGTGTTTTATTCCGGCCTCCCCGAAACCTCTTTAGGTTGTGGGCCCAAGTCGCGTTTCGGTCAAACGGGAAAAGTGCGCGGAATCGTCGGGCGTCATGACGGACGCAAAACCCGCTCCGGTGCAGGTGCCGATGTTGGACGAGTCCAACTTCAACCCGTGGCGTCTCCGCATGTTATCGTTCCTGGAGGAGCACGAGCTCTTGGAATGTGTGCGGTCGGACGTAGGCGACGTGGCGGAACTGAAGGAGAAAGCGGGAGAAAAGCCGGAGGAAAAGACGGCCCGGATGAAGCTGCTGGACAAGCGCATCAGGAAGGACCGTCACTGCCGTTCGCAGTTGATGGCGCGGATCAGCGATGCGCAGATGGACCACCTGGAGGAGGACATGTCCCCGAAGGACATCTGGGACAAGCTGCACAACATCCACGCGCGGAAGAGCGTCGCGAGCCGGATGCGGATCCAACGGCAGATCGTGACGATGCGCTACGATGGGGGAAAGCTGCAGCAGCACTTCTTGCAGTTCGAAAAGTTGATCCGGGAGTATCGGTCTGCCGGCGCGAAGCTGGAGGAGATCGACGTGATTTGCCACCTGTTTATCTCGTTGGGATCGGCGTTCTCCGGTGCTGTGACGGCGCTGGAAACCATGTCGCAGGAGGACCTCAAGCTCGATTTCGTCAAGAACCGGCTCTTGGACGAAGAGACGAAGAAGGGCATCGAATCGCCCACCCCGTCCCAGAGCGATGCTGCGTTTCACGGGGCGAAGCCGCAGAAGAAGCAAAAGTGTTTCGGCTGCAACAAGGAGGGCCACCGGGTGGCCGACTGTCCGGAGAAGAAGAAGCCGCAGCAGAGCAAGAGGAAGCAGAAGTCGAAGGCGAACGTAGCGGATTCCGGCAGCAACCGGAAGAAAGTTTGCTTCGTGAGCGAAGCAAACCCCCAGCAGGCGCGGACGCGCTGGTTCATCGATTCCGGTGCGACGGATCATCTAGTGCGGGACAAGGAGCTGTTCTGTGAGCTGCATCGTCTGAAGAAGCCCATCGAGATCGCGGTGGCCAAGGACGGTGAAACGATCCAGGCGGAGCACTCCGGCACGGTGAAGGTGGTTGCGGTCGTGAACGGTAAGAGAGTGAACTGTACGATCAAAGACGCGTTGTACGTGCCGAAGCTGCGCTGCAATTTGTTTTCGGTGCTGCGCGTTGAACAAGCCGGGATGCGCGTCGTGTTCGATGACGGGAAAGCGACAGTGTACAGTGGTTCCGAAATCGTCGCGTGTGCTACTGTGCAGAACAAGCTGTACGAAATGAACTTTCTGGCTCGGCACGGTACGGACGATTCTTCGCTGTTGACGTGCGGTCGCGTGCGGAAGGGGTTCGTGCTCTGGCACCGTCGTTTTGGACATTTGAACGAGCAAAGCCTCAAGTGTCTGGTGCAGAAGGAGATGGTATCCGGACTCGACCTCAGTACCGCCGGGACTGACGATACCGTCGTGTGTGAATCGTGCGTTGTCGGCAAGCAAACGCGGAAGCCTCATCCACCGCGTGAAGGTCGTCGATCGTCGCGAGTGCTCGAATTGGTACACACCGACGTGTGTGGTCCCGTATCGCCGGAGGGACTCGACGGGATGAAATATTTTGTGACGTTCATCGACGACTGGACCCATTTCGTGATGGTGTACCTGATTCGCTCGAAGGACGAGGTCATGGAGTGTTTCGAGGAGTACGAGGCCTTGGTGACGGCGAAGTTCGAGCGGCCGATCTCTCGGCTGAAGTGCGACAACGGCGGCGAGTACCGGAACAAGCGCTTCGAGGGGTTCTGCAAGAAAAAGGGGATCCGGATGGAGCCTACTGTCCCCTACACGCCGGAGATGAACCCGTTGAGCGAACGCATGAACCGGACGCTAGTCGAGAAGGCGCGGGCGATGCTTGCTGATGCTGGCGTCGACAAGAAGTTCTGGGGGGAAGCCATGCTGACGGCGGCCTACCTGACGAACCGAAGCCCGACCGCTGCTCTCGAGATGAAGAAAACGCCGTACGAGTTGTGGGAGTCCAAGAGGCCGGACGTGTCGAACATTCGTGTTTTTGGCAGCGATGTGTTCGTCCACGTCCCGAAGGAGTTGCGCCGAAAGCTGGATAACAAGGCGTGGAAAGGAACGCTCGTCGGGTACTCACACAACGGGTATCGAGTTTGGGACCCCAAGAAACGGACGGTCGTCACGGCGCGCGACGTGGACTTCGTGGAGTCTGTCGCGGTGCAGCAGCACGTCGCGCAACCCGACTCGCAGTTTGTGCCACTTGAATCCGATGAAGAGAGCTGCGTCGATGACGCGAGCTGTGCCGACGATGGAGACGAGACTTCGGAAGACGAGTTCAGCAGTGCTGCCGATGAACCCGAAGCTGAGGAAGCTGATGGCAGCGGCCGACCTCAAAGACGGAAGAACCCTCCCGCTTGGCACAAGGATTTCGAGGTTGAGTACGCCAGTTTTGCACTCAACGCGATGAACTTCATCGAGGACATCCCGAGTTCGGTCCCTGAACTGAAAAAGCGGGACGATTGGCACGAGTGGAGAGCTGCGATGCAAGACGAGATGAACTCCATGAAGCGCAACAACGCCTGGACGCTGGTGAAGTTACCTGCAGGACGCAAAGCCGTTACCTGCAAGTGGGTGTTCAAGGTGAAGCGGGGCGACGCTGAGAAACCGGACCGGTTCAAGGCGAGACTGGTCGCCAGAGGCTTCACGCAGAAGCCCGGGTTCGACTACACCGAGACCTACTCTCCGGTGGCGAAGTTGGACACGCTGCGGGCGGTGTTGGCGCTGGCCAACGAGAATCGGATGTTCGTGCACCAGATGGACGTGAAGACCGCGTTCCTGAACGGTGAGTTAGCTGAAGAGATCTACATGACCCAGCCGGAAGAGTTTCAGCAGGGGAATGGTCTGGTCTGCAAGCTGAACCGTTCCATCTACGGGTTGAAGCAAGCGTCCCGGGCGTGGAACGACCGATTCCATGGCTTCATCAGCAAACTCGGATTCGTCCGGAGCGCCAACGACATGTGTACCTACACCCGAGGAGCTGGAGACAAGAAGCTGATCTTGGTACTGTACGTAGACGACATCCTCCTGGCCGGAACGTCGTTGAAAGTGCTGGAAGCGGTCAAGCAGAAGCTAACCGAGGAGTTCGAGATGTACGGTCGGCTGGCTAACGAGGAAGCAGCAGACGGTTTCTCTGTCGTCGACGGAGGCGGAGCTCGCGGCACTCTGCACGGCAGCGTGTCACACCCTGTGGACGATACGCGTGCTGGACGATCTGGGCAAGCCAGTGGACGGTCCCGTACCGATGTTCGAGGACAACCAGTCCACGATCAGGATTGCCGAGGATTCTCGAGACTGCAAGCGCCTGAAGCACGTGGACACCAAGTTCCACTTCCTGCGAGAGCTGGTGCAGCAGAGGACGATCGAGATCAAGTTCGTGCGCTCGGCGGAGCAACAAGCGGACATCATGACCAAAGGTCTACCGGCAGCTGTCTTCAAGGATCTTCGCGCCAAGCTGGGATTGGAGGAGACGTGCTGTGATTGAGCAGGGGTGATAAGTTGGCAACCACCGCACTCTGTTCGCCCCTACGACGCTCAAGCCCACTGGGCACACGCGGGCTGCTGCTGTTTGACAGCTGCACTTCCGCTACCAGTCTGTGACAAAGTTCAAAGAATTTACACGCTTTATTTTTCTTTTCGCTAATCTTAAACCGCGTGTTTTATTCCGGCCTCCCCGAAACCTCTTTAAGTGGGACAAGAAGTCGGAACCTTGCATTTTCGTCGGGTACAGCGACAACTCGAAGGCGTACAGGGTCTACAGCCAGAGGACGAAGTCCGTCGTGACAAGCCGAGATGTCATCTTTCTGGACGAGAAGTCGACCGGGACCGACGTTGCTTTGACGGAGCCTGCGGTCCGAGATGAAGAAATGGAGCTGATCGTGCCAAGTATTCCGATCGAGGTCGGTCCAGCTGCTGAAGAGGAAGCTGAGCTCGAAGAAGACGAGTCGGACTTCAGCGATTACGAGTCGGTCGAAGGCGATGCCGATTCGCTGGTTGAGGCGGAGGAAGAACCGTTGGTGCTCCCTCCACAACCAGAGGACCCACAAGTGTTGGTAAGGCGTAGTGGTAGGGAGCACGTGCCCCCAGGCAAGTATAAAGATTATGTGTGCAGTACCCTTCCTGAAAAAGATTCCCAACCCAGACAGAACCGTTCCACCCCGATGATGGTCGAGCCTGACACGTTCCGTGAGGCGATTGCTCGAGACGACAGCGACCAGTGGAAACGTGCGATGGAAGCGGAGTTCGGAGCGCTGGTGGAGAATCGGACGTGGGAACTAACCGATCTGCCGAAGGGGAGGAAAGCTCTACGCTGCAGGTGGGTCTACAAACTCAAGACGAACTCGGATGGATCTGTCGAGCGCTACAAAGCCCGCTTGGTGATCAAGGGCTATTCGCATCACGGAATCAGGTACCCCCACGAAAGTCTGCAAGCTGCGAAAGGCGCTGTACGGTCTGAAACAAGCCAGCCGGGTATGGAACCAGAAGCTGGATGCCGAGCTGAAGCGAACTGGGCTGAAGCGTTCGGCGTACGACACGTGCGTCTACTTCAAGCTGGAGGGCAACACGGTCCTTATTGTTGCCGTTTACGTGGATGATTTGTTGGTGTTCTCGAACAACCAGCAGTGGGTGACCAAGCTGAAGAAGGACCTGATGGCGCGATTCCGGATGAAAGACTTGGGCATGGCGAGCAAAGTTCTTTGCATGGGAGTGACCAGAGTCGATGGCAAGGTGATGTTGGACCAGGAGCAGTACATCAACGAGTTGCCGCAGCGATTCAACGTGGCCGAGTGTAATGCCGTCTCGACGCCTGCTGATCCGACTCAGAAGCTGACCAAGGAGATGTGCCCGAGCACTGTCGAGGAACGGGAGCAGATGGCGAAAGTTCCGTTCCGTGAACTGGTAGGCGGACTGCAGTATTTGGCGCTATCAACCCGGCCAGATATCTGCTACGCGGTGAACGCGGTCAGCCAGTTCAGCAGCAACCCAGGGAAGGCACACTGGATTGCGGCCAAGCGAGTGCTGCGGTACCTGAAGGGGACCAAAACGATGAAGCTGACCTACTCGAAGCACGGAGACCAGGGCTTCGTCGGATACAGCGATGCGGACTGGGGAAACGATCCCGAGACCCGTCGATCGATCACTGGCTACGTCTACATGGAGGCTGGTGGTTCGATCTCATGGAGCTGCAGGAAGCAAACCACGGTGGCGCTGTCGACGATGGAAGCGGAGTACATGGCCGTCTCAGCTGCAACTCAAGAGGCACTGTGGTGGCGCGGACTGCTGAAGGAGCTGTTTGGTGTCGCTCAACCGGTCACGATCCACTGTGACAACATGAGCGCGGTGCACCTGGCGGAGAAGGAGATCGGCTACTCGCCCCGAAGCAAGCACATCGATATTCGGCACCACTTTGTGCGCGAGAACGTCGAGGAGAAGCTGATCAAGCTGGAGCACGTCGCAACGGAGGCGCAGAAGGCGGACGTGTTCACGAAGCCGGTAGCTGTTTCGAAATTTCTTGAAGCACGGAAGGCTCTCGGAATTCTCGGTTGAGGGGGGATGTTGGAGAAGCAACCGTAGAATTATAATTAGTTATAGTAGTCTATGACTTAGGAGCTACTAATAAATTTGATCATTCGTTGTCTATCACTCGAACCTACAAGACCTACTGCCTTTTTTTTATATTTATAAATTAAAATTTTGCTTATTTTAAAATTTTGAATTTTAGATTTTTTATTTATTGTGCACATTTTTGTATGGAGTTTTGTGTTCATTCTGAGGTCCATATACTAGCCTTAAAAAAAGATATAGAATTAAATATTTGAAAAAAAAAAAAAAATAATTGATAACTTTTTATTCTTTTCTAAAGATGTTTAATCACAATTCATTTCGACTAGAACCAATTTCAAACATTTTTAACCTCCAGCTTCGGATTCCACTCTTCCAGCAGCGCAATGGTCAACTTCCACGAGATATTTTTCTCCGGACTATCGACGAGAACGGTCTTCAAGCTTGGCAACCGGTACAGGCTGTTCAAACCGCGCTCCGTCACGACGGTTCCCTTCAAATTTAACACCTCAAGCGCGGGAAAATAAGACCCGGAAACCCGATCCAGGCACCAATCGTCAAACTTGGCCACATTCTCAAAGGACAGGTGCGTTAAATGCCGCAGCCGGCGGATGTTTTCGAGACCCTCGTAGAAAAGAACCATATTGTCACACTTGACCTCTTCCAGCACCAGATTGGGCACGTAATTCGTGGGGAGTTCGTAATTTTCCTCTTCGTCCATTTTGATCCATTTTTGTTGGCCGCGAAAGCTGTTAAAAAGAATTCAAATTAATCATTTTAGTTCCATCACAAACAGGACACCATACCGCACGGAACCACCCCGATGGACTACAAAATGTGCCGCGGCCAGATCATCCCCCAACGTCGCGTGCCGCTCCGGAATAAACTTTTGCATGTGCGCCTCAATCCCAGATCGCCTCCGCGTCCACCAGTTTTTAATCGCCGACGGGGACAAATCGACCGGTTGCTGCATCAGCTCGACCAGCTCCGAGTTCCGGTTGCTGGAGGAAAACAGCTTGAACGTGCTCTGAAACTCCTCCGGACGGTCCGAGTACGGAGTTCGCCACCGGAGCCGCTGCTTGTCCGCCTCGATCTTCTCCTTGATGTGGGCCAGCTTGGGGTCCTGCATGTCGTCCCGGTTGCGCCACCGGACCGTCGTAAACAGCGACCGGTAAAGAATCGGATTTATGTTACGTTTTAACATTTTTTTTTAAATTTGTTGAATAATCGCGCCCGGACTATGAAAATTGCATGAGGAAAATCGAATCTTGTTTTTGTTTTGAGGTTGTTTGACATTGCGGCACTCACGGTGAGTTCCGGTGACGTTGGACTACGTTTTCGTTTCGATCAATAAAGTTTGGGTTTTATTTTTCAAACGGTGATTTTCTGTAAAAATGTACATGTTTTGTCATTATAACTATTTGTTCAATGTTTTCAATTATTTTAAAGTATTGAAAAAAAAAATATATTATTATCTTTATTAAAGTTAAAAACTAACATATTTATTTATTTAGCTACAATATTCTTAATTCCTAAACTTTTTAAAAATTTAGATCTTAGTTTTTTTTAATTTTACAGTAATTTTTTTTTTGGTTTTTGAATTTTTGAACCTGCGAAAAAAATTTCAATTATTTAATTTATCTTTTTGTTTAAATTTGAATTTATATTTAATACTTCATAATTTTAGAAATTCAATGATTTTTAATTATAGAATTCTAGAAATTGAGAGCTTTTGAATTATAAAAAATATAATTTCTAAGTTCTTACAAAATAAGTTTTCTAAAATTCTAACATTTACAATAGAAAATTCAGAAATTTATAAAAAATATCTAAAAATTAAAGATTTCAAAACTTTTTAATTTTTTTTGATTTTGGATTATTGTTTTTTTAATTTACAAATATTTTTTTGAATGAATTGCAGTATTTGAAATTTTGGAAGTGTTCAAGTATTTCGGGATTTTATGATTTTAAACGTTTAAGAAATTTAAGAATTAACCAAGATTTTATAAGTTCAGTCGTGAGTTCAGTGGTATTGATTTTTTTAATTTTCAATAAACGTAAATTCAAAATTCAACTTAATTAATAGAAATTAATAAGCAAATTTAAAATTGTCTTAATTCCTAATATTTGCAGCTGAATTGTAGATTTTTTTTAAATCAAATTTTCGAATTTTACGATTTCAGGCTATCTTATTTTTTCAAGTTCAGGATTTAAAAAGAAAAAGCAATTTAAGAATTTTAGGATACCATAGCCTTATATTTTTTTAATTTAATAATTTTAGAAGTGTAGTGTTATTTAAATTTTTAATTTCCAAAAATTGTAAATTCTATTATATCAAATATAATAAAATTCTACTTTTTACAGTGAATTTCTGAATTTGAAAAAATGTTAAAAGTATAAAAGTCAAAATTAAAGAATTTGAAGATTTTGAAATTTCTAATTATTTTTGTCTGCTATTGGATTTTTTGAAGTTAAATCACTTGGAATTTTTGAATTTTAGGATTTTTTTTACTCCAAAATTTCAATTTTCAATTTCAATTCGGTTTTATTTGTGAATAATCAAGTTACAATGAGTTCATTTAGGTACACAACAGAGTTTTGGTGTTCCTTTCAGCCGTGTTTTACATCGTAATTCAATCGAAAAATTATTACTTATAACTATGGAATAGACAAGAGTAAGAAAAAGTTTTCAAAAAACTTACAGAAAAACTCCAAAATTTTAAATTTTAGAATTTTTGATTTTCCAAAAACCCATAAAATTAAAAACAAATTCAATTTTCTAACATTCTTATTTCAAACGTAGATTTGTTGAAGTATTAAGTTTTCTCATTTTTGCTCTAGAATTTTATAATTTTAGAATTATTAAAGTTAAAATTATTATTGGGTTTTGAAATTCAGGATTTCACAATTTTAAGGTTTTTTATTTTTTGAATTTTAGGATTTTATTTTAAATTTCAAATATATTTTGATGGCAAAAAATTTCCAAAAGTAGAAAAGTTGCAGAAAAGTTTGATTTGTTAATCGGTATATACATTTAACGATTTTTTATAATGTGTTTTTTTTCTGCTGATATTTTTTTTTTAATTCAGTTTTATTTATTTATTTTTTATTTATGGTAATTTAAATTTAAGCCAAAAATTAGTTTGAACCACTGCCTAAGGTAAAATAAAATTTTGATCACAGGAGGCTGAATAAGCAAACAAACATAAAACGTCAAGAAACCAAAAAAGGGCAGGACGAAGTTTGCCGGGAAAAGCTTGTTTATTATCAATTTTATTTTACATTACTCTCTATGCGATCACCCTACCAAATGAGCACCCCCTCGTGAGTTCCCTCTGCTTTGACGCCATCGCAGCAATCCGAGGAAAAGGAGCGATACAAAAAAAAAACCTCTGACAGGTCAGCGACTGCGAACGTCGAAAAAGTTCCTCCTTTTGGTGCGCTCGGAAAAATCGTCCCAAATCGCCCATTCGAAGCCATTGGCCCGCGCCCTGGGGGCTCACAATCGGTTCCCCGGTGTCTACCGAGCACGATTCCGGTGTGGAGGTACGTGGTGGTGTGCGAATTAATCCCTTTTTCCCCCGGAGAAAGTCTCGATTGATTGCGCGATTTTTTCTTTTCTTTCGGGGTGTTTCTCTCTTCCATCAGCTTGTGAGAAGCCAGCAGCAGCTCCAACATGGCCGGCAGTAAAGGAGGAGGAGGAAAACCGAACATAAACATTGAGGAGGATGTCCGGATCGCGATCCACTACATGATTGACAAGTTCGTGCAGGACGAGAAGCTGAACGAGTTTGACTTTCCGGTGTCGTTCACGCGGGAACACCGGGCGTACATCCACGACTACGTCAAGAACAAATCGCTCAAGTCGCGCTCGCATGGAAAGGGTGAGGGAAATTGCGCAAGTTTGGGCAATTTTACGAGCTGGATTTTTTTTGTTATTTTTAGGCAACCAACGCTACCTGACGATCTACAAGTCGAACATTTTGTCGCTGATTCACGACGATGCGAGCCTGGAGTTGAGTGACACGTCGCAAAAGTACATCCAGCAGGTGCTGAACAAGCAGGGTGGCTTCCAGAAGGAGATTGCCGATTCGTACGCGAACCGGAAGTTGTTTCCGTCGTTGACGGCGTACACGCTGAATTTGGGTTCGCCGAACAATTGCGGGAAATGTGTGCCACCGCCGACGAATGCGAGCATGGCGGTGCTGCAGGAACGGCACCGGTTGCCGATCTCGCCGTATCGGGACACGATCATGAACTGTCTGAACCAGAACCAGGTGACGATCATTTCGGGCAGTACGGGTTCGGGCAAGACGACGCAGATTCCGCAGTACATTCTGGAGTCGAGCACGCTGCGGGGGGAACCGTGTCAGATCATTTGCACCCAGCCCCGACGGCTGTCGGCGATTACGGTGGCGGATCGGGTTAGTTACGAGCGCAACGAAAGCCTGGGCCAGACGGTGGGTTATCAGATCCGGTTGGAGAGTCGGCTCAGCCCGTTGACGAATCTGATCTTTTGTACAAACGGCGTTTTGCTGCGCTGTCTGATGGGCAAGAATGCCAACAGTATTCTGAACGACCTGACGCACATCATCGTGGACGAAGTGCACGAGCGCGATCAGTATTCGGACTTTTTGCTGATTTCGCTCCGGGAGAAAGTCCTGCAGCACACGAAGATCAAGATTATTCTTATGTCGGCCACCATCGAATCGAACACGTTTTCGCGCTACTTCAACAATGCTCCCCTGATTGAGATTCCCGGCCGGTTGTTCCCGATCGAGAGTTTCTTCCTCGAGGACATCCTGTACCGGGTGGATTCGTACAATTCCAAAATCAACGACGTCCGCCGCCAGTACAAAGGCACGCCGGACTTTGCCAGGGCGTTAGGCGGGCAGCAGCAGCTGCTCCGGTTGCCGTCGGACGTGGCCAGCACCGCAAACATGGACGACGAAACGATCCTGCTGATGAACGACATCTTGGAGCTGTGCTGGATCGAAAACAGTCCGGACGACTTTAACCACTTTTTCTATCTGGTCGAGGACGAGAACAATCCGATCAATTTCCAGCACACGGAAACTAAGATGACGGCGCTGATGATCGCCGCGGCCAAGGGTTACGTGAACGTGGTCAAGCGCCTGCTGGACATGGGCGCCGATCCGTCTGTCAAGGGCAAACACAACTTTACCGCGCTGGACTGGTCCGTCAGCATCAACGGGTACAACGGATGCTCGCAGCTGCTGGAAATGGCCTCCCAGCAATCGCAGGCACTCGCCGCAGCATCGTCCTCTTCCTGCTCCTCGTCGGCACTGCTCGCACAGCAGCAAATGCAATCGCCGCCCAAACATCTGGCCAAAATCCTGCTGGACGTGTACCAAAGTACGACCAACGACGACAAAATCGACCACCGGCTCATCTTCGACGTCATCAGCTACATCTGCGCCCAGCTCGGCCCCGGCGGCATCCTCGTCTTCCTGCCCGGGTACGACGACATCCTGGAACAGTACGAACTGCTGAGCGGAAGCCGCTCGCTGGCCAACGGAAGCTTCCGCATTTACATGCTGCACAGCAACATGCAGACCAACGATCAGAACGCCGTGTTCAAGTCGGTTCCGCACGGCACCCGCAAGATCATTCTGTCCACAAACATTGCCGAGACTTCGATCACCATCGACGACGTCGTTTTCGTCATCGACAGCGGAAAGGTGAAGCAGAAGCACTACGATTCCGTAACGTCCACGACTTCCCTGACGGCGACCTGGATTTCGCAGGCCTGCGCCACGCAGCGAAGTGGCCGCGCCGGTCGTACCAAGCCGGGCATGTGCTTCCGCCTGTTTTCCCGCCAACGGTTCGAAGCGATGGACAAGTTTACGCTGCCGGAGATTCTGCGCGTCCCGCTGACGGAGATCTGCCTCCAGACGTCGATCATCGCGAGCCACACGTCGATTCTGAACTTTCTCAGCAAAGCCATCCAGCCACCGTCCACGATGAGCATCAAGCAGAGCATCAAACTGCTGCAGAAGCTGGGCGCGCTGGACGACGACGAAAACCTGACCGAGCTGGGCTTGATCCTGGCGGATTTGCCCGTGGACGCGCGACTCGGCAAGATCCTGCTGTACGGGATCTTCCTCAAGTGTCTCGATCCGGTGCTGACCATCGTGAGTGCGCTCAGCGTGAACGACCCGTTTGTGCTGCCGACGAACGCCGCGGACAAGGACCGGGCGTCGAAATCCAAGCGGGACATGGCCGAAGACTCGTACAGCGACTGTCTGTGTTTGCTGCGGGCGTTCCAAAAGTGGAACGACGTTCGGCCGTCGACGAAGGAACGGCAGTTTTGCAATCGCTTCTTCCTGAACTCGGGCACGATGGACACGATCGGCAGCTTGCGAACGAAGATTCTGGGCCATTTGCGATCGATCGGGCTGGTGAAGAGTTACGGCGCGGGGAACATCCAGGATCTGAACCAGTACTCGGACAGCTGGGCCGTGGTGAAGGCGTGCCTGGTGGCCGGGTTGTACCCGAACGTTTGCCGCGTGGACAAGGAAAACGCCACGATCAAGACGCGCATCGACAAGAAGATCAGCCCGCACCCGAGCTCGGTCATCCGGGACAAGTCGCTGAAGAAGAACAAGGAAAGCATCCTGTCGCTGCCGTCGGAGTGGATCGTGTTCGAGGAGAAGACGCGGGCCGGCATTCACTGCCTGATCAAGTGCAATACGGTTGTGACGCCGGCGACGGTGGCCATGTTCTGCGGGCCACTCTTCCTCAACGAGGAAGAATCGCTCATCCCGTGGAAGGAGCTGGACGAGTGCAACTCCGACAACGACGAGCACGACATGTCCGACAAGAGCAAACTCATCGTCGACGATTGGATCAACTTTGCCGTGGACAGTGACTTTGGCACGTCCGTGTTCCACTTCCGGCACAAGCTGAGCGCGCTGTTTCTCAAGTTTATCAGCAACCCGCGGTCATATCAACCGAACGCAAACGACCAGTACCTGTTGAACACGGTGGCCCGGCTGCTCGAGGAGGAGGACCGCCACCTGGGCTTTGCCGGCCACAACAACATTGGCCAGAAGCCCCGTCCTGTGATACAGACGCACCAGAATGCGGCCGCCAGCAACGGCTTCAACTTTTCCTTTGGGTCCGATCTGCGCGGTGGTGGCGGCGGAGGCGTCGGCGGCGGCCACAACAACAACAACAACCGCCAGCAGCACCACAAACAGCAGCAGCAGTACCATGGAGGAGGTGGCAAACATCAGCACAACAGCAACAACAGCAACGCTGGCAACAACAACAACAACCGCAAATCCGAGGCTAAGCAGCGATTCTTTGTTGTGCACGCGGCGTCCGTTGAGGCTGTTCAGCAGGCGGCTGACTCGCAGGACGGATGGAACTGGCAGCCCAAGCTGACGAAGCTGTTGAGGGTGGGTTCGAAAGTTTGTTAGCTGATTCGGGTTCTAATCGTTTCTTTCACCCACAGAAATCGCCGAATCTCAACATGACCCTGTTTTTCCACATATCACAAAGCAAATGCTTTTACGGGGCCGGGCGGCTCACGATGGTCGCGAACCGGGCCCACCTGAACCTGTTTGCGCGGAGTACGGTGTCGTTTGAGGCGTTGAGGTAAAAATTTAAGCTTTTGTCAACTCTATTTTGAAGATTAATTTGAGTTTTTGTTGTTCGTTGCAGCACCTTCGAGAAGAGCTACCTGCGGGGTCGGGTACTGGAGGAATATCTGGACGGGGAGGAACTCTCGCCGCAGTCTGGCCGCGAGCTGATGGAGTTTTTCAAAAAGTAGACGAGATCGTCCGTCAAAAAGAGAGAAAAAAAGTGTGCGAATGGGCACACGCAAAACAGTTGAAACACAACAAA
Source organism: Culex pipiens pallens (assembly GCF_016801865.2). Lineage (NCBI taxonomy): Eukaryota > Metazoa > Arthropoda > Insecta > Diptera > Culicidae > Culex > Culex pipiens. The sequence goes on from NC_068938.1 coordinate 221,913,950, forward strand.
CGAAGTAAAGTGTAAGAGTGAACAAAGTTAAAATCAACAACAACACGTACATAACACAAATAGTAAAATTAAACCAAGAATCATACAAAGCTAGGCAAGCAAACAACCAACACAACACACTCTCTAATCTTTCTAGTTTCGAATTATTGTATCTTGTCGAGCAAGCGGCAACACAAAAGGTTATTTGGAAAAGAAATAAACAATGTTTAAAGCTAAAAGTGATTTAATAACCATCTTTGGAATGAAAAGAGAAAGTGACGAAATTCTGGACAGAACTAACAAAAAAAACTAACTTAATCCACCTATGTGGTTGGTGCCTTCCTCACTTTTTACCAACATTTGGTGATATGATGGGTTTGGACACAAATTCTATCTATTTCTCAATGTCACAAATGTCAATGTCACAAATGTCACAAATGTCAATGTCACAAATGTCACAAATGTCACTTAAGCGGTCAAAACTTGAAACTGAGCGTTGCCAGATCTTCAATGCTTTGGACTCATTGGAAAGGTCTTTCGATTACCTAAACAACGATGGGTCGGATGATGGATCCGGACATAGTTTACATACATTTAAGTGAGATCCGGCTTCAAAAAAGATCATAATTATCACTTAAGTGGTCATAACTTGAGACAGGGTTGCCAGATCTTCAATGTTTTGTATTCATTTGAAAGGTCTTTTGATTACCTAACCAACGATGGGTCGGATGATGGATCCGGACATAGTTTACATACATTTAAGTGAGATCCGGCTTCAAAAAAGATCATAATTATCACTTAAGTGGTCATAACTTGAGACAGGGTTGCCAGATCTTCAATGTTTTGGACTCATTGGAAAGGTCTTTCGATTACCTAACCAACGATGGGTCGGATGATGGATCCGGACATAGTTTACATACATTTAAGTGAGATCCGGCTTCAAAAAAGATCATAATTATCACTTAAGTGGTCATAACTTGAGACAGGGTTGCCAGATCTTCAATGTTTTGTATTCATTTGAAAGGTCTTTTGATTACCTAACCAACGATGGGTCGGATAATGGATCCGGACATAGTTTACATACATTTAAGTGAGATCCGGCTTCAAAAAAGATCATAATTATCACTTAAGTGGTCATAACTTGAGACATGTTTTGTATTCATTTGAAAGGTCTTTTGATTACCTAACCAACGATGGGTCGGATAATGGATCCGGACATAGTTTACATACATTTAAGTGAGATCCGGCTTCAAAAAAGATCATAATTATCACTTAAGTGGTCATAATTTGAGACAGGGTTGCCAGATCTTCAATGTTTTGTATTCATTTGAAAGGTCTTTTGATAACCTAACCAACGATGGGTCGGATAATGGATCCGGACATAGTTTACATACATTTAAGTGAGATCCGGCTTCAAAAAAGATCATAATTATCACTTAAGTGGTCATATCTCGAGACAGGGTTGCCAGATCTTCAATGTGTTGGACTCATTGGAAAGGTCTTTCGATTACCTAACCAACGATGGGTTGGGTGTTGAATCCGGACATAGTTTTCATATAGATAAGTGAGATCCGGCATCAAAATTCCAGCACTCGATTCGCAACTCTGACACTTTTTTAAACGTAACTTTTGAACTACTTATCGGATCTTCAAACAATTCAATAGTGCAGTATGGGGCACCAAACCGGATCGAATGCAACTTGTTTTACACAAATCGAATCAGCCAGTGCCGAGAAAACTTGGCAAGAATTTTGAGTACCAAGGGGAATACGCACACACATACACACACACACACAGACATTTGTTCAGTTTTCGATTCTGAGTCGATAGGTATACATGAATATAGGTCTTTGACCTGTTTTTCAAAAGTTAATTTTAGAGCAGGATTATAGCCTTACCTCAGTGAGGAAGGCAAAATGATTAAAGGCAAGCGACACAGAAAACAGAAATGAGTACTATTTAATTTAAATTAAATTGTAAAAGGTGAACAAAATAAACCCGGAACAAACTTTTAAAGTTATTAATGTATAAAAATGCAGCATAAAAACATTCAGTTTGTCTCGACTTGAACTTGAAAGAAATTCCTCCTTCGCACCAGTGTTACCACATGCTCGTCTGTATCAGAGGGTCCAAAAATCTGTCTTATCTGCACCAAGCATGGCGATTATCTGTACCATTATCTGTACGGTATATTTTTTGTAAAAAACTTTTTTTTAACATGCATTTTGAACAATCTTATGACAACACTAAACGCTGATATGCAGCTCGGAAGGAACGCAAAACTCCATATAAAAAACACCCAAGAAACGGCCAAGGAAAGACGTTTCTTCGCGTGACGTTACTTCGCGCGATGTTTGTTTGCAAAAGTTCTAGTGAAAAAACTTAAATATTCAGAATTTGTTTATTTTATTGCAACTGAGAGTCATAAATGTATCAATAATTTTGTAATCGATATTATAATATTGAAAATTCCGAATTGCCTTTTGATGCCGAATCTCACAAAGCAGAATCTTGAAATTAAAAGGAAGGATTTTGTATTTTGCTTGAAAAGAAGTAAACCAAAGAGAAAATCCATAAACACACAGATTCAAAAATACAAATATTAAAACTAAAAAAATCTAAGATTAAAAAAAATAAAAAGAAATATATATACAAAACAAAATTTAAAATAACAAATTCAAAGCTTTAAAATTCTAATAGTTAAAAATTAATAAAATTAAAATAATATAATTCAATAATTCATATATTCAAAATCCTTCAAATTCAAAATTATAATCCAAAAAATTTAAAATTCTAAATTAAAATCTAGAATTTCAAATCATACCCAGATTTAAAATTTAAAAAATATCAAAGAATTTAAGAATTCAAGAATTAAAGCATTTATGAATTTAAGAATTTAAGAGAATTTAAGAGAATTTAAGAATTTAAGAATTTAGGAATTTAAAAATTTAAGAATTCAAGAATTCAAGAATTTAAGAATTTAAGAATTTAAGAATTTAAGAATTTAAGAATTTAAGAATTTAAGAATTTAAGAATTTAAGAATTTAAGAATTTAAGAATTTAAGAATTTAAGAATTTAAGAATTTAAGAATTTAAGAATTTAAGAAATTAAGAATTTAAGAATTTAAGAATTTAAGAATTTAAGAATTTAAGAATTTAAGAATTTAAGAATTTAAGAATTTAAGAATTTAAGAATTTAAGAATTTAAGAATTTAAGAATTTAAGAATTTAAGAATTTAAGAATTTAAGAATTTAAGAATTTAAGAATTTAAGAATTTAAGAATTTAAGAATTTAAGAATTTAAGAATTTAAGAATTTAAGAATTTAAGAATTTAAGAATTTAAGAATTTAAGAATTTAAGAATTTAAGAATTTAAGAATTTAAGAATTTAAGAATTTAAGAATTTAAGAATTTAAGAATTTAAGAATTTAAGAATTTAAGAATTTAAGAATTTAAGAATTTAAGAATTTAAGAATTTAAGAATTTAAGAATTTAAGAATTTAAGAATTTAAGAATTTAAGAATTTAAGAATTTAAGAATTTAAGAATTTAAGAATTTAAGAATTTAAGAATTTAAGAATTTAAGAATTTAAGAATTTAAGAATTTAAGAATTTAAGAATTTAAGAATTTAAGAATTTAAGAATTTAAGAATTTAAGAATTTAAGAATTTAAGAATTTAAGAATTTAAGAATTTAAGAATTTAAGAATTTAAGAATTTAAGAATTTTAGAATTTTAGAATTTTAGAATTTTAGAATTTTAGAATTGCAGAATTTCAGAATTTTAGAATTTTAGAATTTTAGAATTGCAGAATTGCAGAATTTCAGAATTTCAGAATTTTAGAATTTCAGAATTTCAGAATTTCAGAATTTCAGAATTTCAGAATTTAAGAATTTCAGAATTTCAGAATTTAAGAATTCAGGAATTTAAGAATTAAATAATCTAAGTTAGACTGTAATCCATATTCATACAGACAGCAGTCCCGATTGACCCAGTTGATGGTGCAAAACATGATTTTTCGAAAACTTTCAATAAAATTTACTTTGACCAGATTCCATTTATTAAATAGTTTAATGTGACATAATGGCGTTACCTTTCAAGAAACAAATAATAATGTTTTGAAAAACGAGGATTAATTTTTTTAATATTCAGGCAAATACAAGGCGGTTGTAAATATGTTTAAAATTTAGTGCATGTAAAGTATGGCATGCTAAAAAGATAATTTTTATTATTAAACTTTTTTTGCAAAAAATGCTTTAAATGCAATAGCAAGATTATGAATATAAAAAAATCATGTTGTTTTCATGTAATTTAAAAATATACTCAAATTAATTAAAAAAAAATACAATAAACTTTATGACTCATTATTTTCTGTATGATTCAGTTCAACTTTTATTAAATTTTTAAAGTATTTTAGATTTTATTTTACCTGTGTTCTCCTTCATTTTAAAATCATTTTTGAGAAGAATGGGAAATGCTGGAAATTATGTTATAACTTTATTAGAACGAAATGCTATACATTATTTTTGTTAGGTCCTTGTCGGTACTGAAACCTGGTTAGCAATGAGTCTGCTTTTGTAAATGCAGTTTTCTTAAACCTAAGAAAAACCTAAAACTACAGAGGATCTTGTGTGTAAATGTTAGTGGGAGGGAGCCAATTACCCGCGGCGTACTGGGGGTTAGTATTAAGAGAAAATATTCTAGCATAAATGGATCTAAGATCGTTAAAAAATATAAGCTTGATCCATTTCTAAATGTTTCAAAAGTTAAACTAGATTTAATCAATGAAAAGTTTTTAAATGTTGAGATAATTGCAATAACTTAACTATTCAATAATATCATTTTGAGAAAGAATCTGTTTTATCTGAAAATCTGTACAAATCAGTACGGTGACCCAAATATCTGTTATCTGTACGTACAGATTCTGTACTCAAATCTTTGCTGAAAATCTGTACCATGACAGATAAATCTGTACATGTGGCAACGCTGCTTCGCACTCAGTAGGCGCTGAGCACGTGCTCGCGAGAGAATCATTTCTCTCGCGCTTGTTTCGTTTTCCCTCTCTCTGTTTTGGTTGCCGTTTTGAGGGGGTCATTCATGGTTGCTGCGATGAACGGGGTGCAAATTTGAATAACTTCAAATTTGAATTTTATTCGATTGCTTCGATTGAAATTTAGTTTCTGTATTTTTCTAACATAAATGTAATATTTTAATTAATGACGTAATTCTCGAAAGACCCATTTAATACAGTCTGGACTAAGAATGAAAACAAAAATCGTTGCGTAAAGTGTTCCCCGCCGAAATCTCGCGAAAAAGTGAATGAAACCATGGCTGCGAGTGCGTTTACGTTGGCCATCTTCAAGCCGCACCTGCTGAAGAATCCCGTGGCCTACTGCGCGACGGAGCAGCTGATCGCAGCCAGCGGCATCCGGATCGTGTCGCGCAGGAAGCTCAGCCTGACGGAGCGGCAAGCCAAACAGTTTTACCGCGACCACGAGGGCAAGTTCTTCTACGGGAGGTTGATTAGTCTGATGACGAGCGGACCGCTCGAAGTGCTAGTTCTGTCCGGGGAGAACGTGATCAGCCGGTGGCGAGCGCTGATGGGACCGACCAAGGTGTTCAAGGCGGTCTACACGAACCCGGACTGCGTCCGAAGTTTGTACGGGTTGTCGGACACGCGGAACGCCAGCCACGGTTCAGGTGAGTCAAAGCCTACTACGTTTAGAATTCAACAAAGTCTTTTATTTAGAATTAATTTCAAATTCAATGCATTATAATCCTCTAATAATTGTAAGAACTTGTGGTGGACAAATCACTTCTTCGTTCCCCGTTTTGGCGGGTGAGCCATGGCCACGTGCAGCTTCCGTCCCGCCAGCAGATGGCCATTCATTTTGGCCAAAGCCTTGGCAGCATCCGACGCGTTGGTGAAGTGTACGAACCCGAATCTCTTGGAGGTTCCAAGCGCGTCCTTGACGATGTTGACGCGCGCGATGGTTCCGAAGGGAGCGAAAAGGGTGCTCAGCTGTTGCACGTCGACTGACTTGGCCAGGTTCCGGACAAATAGTGTGTCACCCTGGGAAGGTGGGTTCTTGGTTGATTTGCAAGAAAAAAACTGTTGCGGGTGCTCCCATACTAAATCGCTTTCCTCGTCGTTCAGGTCGCACAACTCGTACCAATCAAACACGTCTTCGTAATTTTCGACTTCGTAACACTCCAACCAATCATCGTCACAACCTTCTTCGTTTACGTCAAAGTTCAACCATTCACTATCATCAAAATCCATCTTGGATGTTGCTGTTGATGAAACAATGATAATTAGAATCTAAAATTTTCAACGGTAATCAATCCAAAACCTCCAAAGGGCTTCCGAACTTGGCAGAGTAGGCGGTGCAAGGCGGCAAATCAAAAATGCTTCCGGAGAACGCGACAGAAACTTTCGTAATGATTGAATGATCAGGCAAGCGCAAGGCACTCTAGATTTTATGCCGACTAGTCAGTCTAACGGATTCAACGGATTTTAAAGCACGGTTTCATTGGTCGACATAGAATTGCTAGACAAGCAATCGAAAAGATCCTAATTTGGTTCTGTTTGATTTTGGTTATCGTGAAATTAGAAAAGCGAGGTGTGAACCTGGAGTAAAACTTTCGCTGCTGTTATGTTTAAGTTTAACTCCATGTTGCACTTTTAATATCTCGATAGGATATATTCAGAGTTGTTTATCAGTAACACGTAAGTGCTAATAACTTATGATAGGTTTGTCAAATCTTTGATGTGTTTGGCTCATTAGAAAGGTCTTTCAAATACCTTTCTAAAAATGTATAACATGATGGTTTTTCTTACAAAAACCACCCTTTTTTCAATCTTCCGGACTGTTGTTAAAATAGTTTTTTAAGCAAAACTTTTGAACTACTTTTCTAAACTTCATAATATTAACTAGGGTCGAGTGAGGCCAAAACGATCCAAATCGGTTCAGCCAGTCCAGATATAATCGTGTGCAAATTTTTCGGTGCACGGACTCACCTCCAGGCACTTGCACATACATTTGTTCAGAATTTGATTCTGAGTCGATGGGTATACGTGAAGGTGGGTCTACGAGGTGTAAATAAGACGTTCATTTTTCGAGTGATTTTATAACCTCAGTAAGGTGAGGAACGCAAAAAAAAATGGTAACTGAACCAACAACCCCGATGGTAATTTAAAAATTTATAGAATTTTTCAAAAATCAAATATTTAATAATTTTGAACATTGAACAATTATAAAATTTTAAAAAAAGCATTTTTAGGATAAAAAATATAAAAAATTGAATAATAAAAAAAAAGAAAATTTAATTAAGACAAATTCAAGAAAATAAAAAAAGTTCAATCATTTCGATCAAACAAAACTTGAAAACTACCTATTTAAAATTTTGAAAAAAATCAAGAATTCAGATAAATTTTAAAATATTCAAAGAATTAAACAAAAATAAAACATAAAAATTCAAATATTTTTGAATTTCTTGACACAAAAGTTTCTACTTGACAGCTGGTTCCAAAAGGACCATAGTTGATCCATCGAAAAAATGTGTTGTCTTGTCAATTTATTTGTTTGCATTAAAATGAAAAAAAAGTAATCAGAAATGGGTGTCAACCACGGTGTCAACACGGTGTCAATGTGTGTTTAATCGTACATAAAAATTGTCATAAGACCCTATTGTTCCTCTTGTCGGACTTTCCGACGTCATTCATTCGAATTTTTGAATTTTTTAAACAAAAATTATAATTAATCCAAAAATATGATAAAATATTTTTTTAAATTCAAAGAATTAAAAATCTTTATATTTAAATTAATAAATAGTTTCTCTATTTCGAATGTCCATTATTTCGATTGCTCGCTACGTCAAAATCACTCAACCTTCAAAACCAGTTGTCAAACTGATGCTGACGTTTCAATCCCATTGTTCGAAAATTTCCGAGCACGTGGTTTCAAGCTTTTGAAAGTTGTCAGTCGTTCCAATTAGCAAATTTGGAATCGCTCATTCGAATGCAGTTCCATTCGAAAAATGCTCTTTACTTAAAATTTCAAATAAGGAGATTGCAAGTAACTTTTGAAGTTTAAGTTTCAACCACCGATTTTTATAATCGTTCCGAATCTCACATCGCTCTTTTGAATTTCTTTATCCAGCTTTTTAAGCGAAAATGGCGTTCGAATGGTGAACGCCCGAAATGTCAAAATAACGCAGTGGTACCAACATTACGAAAAAAGTGTGCCATGGCATGACAGCCGCGTTTTTTAAATGTTGGTGCTACTGCGCGATATTGACATTTCGGACGTTTAATATTCGAACGCCATCTTCGCTTAAAAACCTGGATAGGACCTTTTCAAATAAAACTCTAGAAATCTATAAAATTATTAAACTCACCCCTGCGAAAACAGCCGTTATAAATTCGACAAAATCAGTTCCGAAGGTCGACAAACCGTGTTTCGACTTGATCTGAAATCCTCGCTCGACCTTCATTCGACTTTTCATTCCGGAACAGGTTCGTTGTTTTTTGCCACTGCAATTTTTCACTGCCTACTGACACTCAAAAAAATCCACACGTAGATGCTACGTGAAAAATCACGTAACCCCAATTTTCCCCTCCATAGGTCTGTTTTACGTGACACACGTAAAAATAATGTGAATGTGTACCGGCAAAAAAAAAATACTTCACGTTGATGCTACGTGAAAAACCCTATAGTATTTTTCCACTAGGTTTATTCATGTAGCTTTGATGTGTTTTGAAATGTAACTCCAACGAACCCACTCGAGTGCGCCAAATTTCTACGTGATTATTTTAGTATGAAAATTGACGGCGTACGGTGAAGACCTCCTGCCGGACTGTTCCAGTAAATTTTCTTTAAAAATGTAAAAGTTGGTAAGTAATATTATGTTTAATTTGGTTCTTTTTTGAATAATTGATGTTATTTCAGAAACCGGTAGAACAATTTCCTTTCCCTGTGGCCTCTGGAATTCGGTCCGGTGCCAACATTATCGACCTGAAGGACTCCTAAAAGGCAACCCCGGTTTCTTCAGAAGGAATGGCCATCAAGGTCTGTGCTACCGTGGTGACACCACCGGAACTGCCACGGACGTGGTATCGCCGAGTGTGTCGTCTTAAATCTGATAATCTACACCGGGTGCTTTGCGGTCACCTTCATGCCGGCCATGACAAGTTTGATGCCCTCGCGTGTGACGCTAAAGAGCAGGAGCAGCAGTTAAACGTAGTCCACAAGGCCAAGGACTCCACCAATCGTAGATCAACGGTGAGAAGGCCAAGGTCAAGCCCATCGTCGTGGTATTTCTTGTTTGGAAGCATAATATAAGAAGTGATCTGTGTTGCATCGGTGAGATTGTTCAGAAATAAATGATGTTTTGATAAATATAATAAGTTTGAATAACATAATTTAAAACAGAAGTGTACTTTCTTTTTATTTATATTCGAAAAAAGAATGAAATAACCTCGGAAATAACCTTCTAAAACTAAAACAAATCATATAACGTTTACTACAACAAACATGTACAAATCATAGGTTGATTCATTTAGCTTTTACGTGTGAAACACGTAGAAACAACGTGAAATGATCTGGCCAAACAAATTTCATTTCTACTAGCGTCACCTCGTAGAAGTTACGTGAAAACTCTAGTGGAAAAATACCACATAGCTTTTCACGTAACTTCAATGGGAATATTTTTTTGAGTGGAGGTGAGTTTGAAACTGAAGATAATTTCTCGATTAAATTTTCAAAAGGTCCTATCTGCATAGGAAACCCATGAGGGATAGGCTGTTTTGAAAATTTAATCTAGATTTCAGAAATTTTCCTGTAATAACACATTTTTTCAATATTTGCAGTCATTATGGCCGAAACGGTGCTTTACATCAACAACCTGGACCAGGCCACCACGGACATGGACCTGTACCACGAGTTTATCCGCTACGGGGCGATCCGTTCGACGGCGCTCGCCCAATCGATGGACCGCACGGGCACGCACCTGCACCACGGAATCGTGGCCTTCTTCGACGCGACGTCAGCGGCCAAGGCGCGGAACGAAGCCAATGGGCGGCTGTTCCGTGGGCGCCCGATGGAGGTCACGTTCGGCAATTCGATGTTTCCGTTTTGAGGATTTTCTAGCAAAAATGAATGAGTTTGGAATGTTTAATAAAGTTCAGTTTCTTTATTTTCGTGCGTTTTGATTACAAATCCGTAACATGTCGTAATTATTGTGAACTTTGAAATGACAAAAATGGAAATCTCAGAATTCCATAAAGTTTGGCTGGTGCGCCATCGTCACCTTCAGCTTCTGTCCCTCCACGAGCCGACCGTTCATCTGGGCCATGGCCTTGGCGGCATCGGCCGCCTCCACGAACTGCACGTAACCGAAACCCTTGGAGCGGCCCGTCTCCTTGTCCATCACCAGGCGGAGCGCCGTAACGGTGCCGAACGGAGCGAATTCCGCCGCCAGCTGCTGGATGTTGATGGACCGCTTCAGATTTCCCACGAACAGGACCTTGCCCTTGGTGGATTCTTTCGGGGCCTTGACCTTTGCAGCAGCGGGTCTGGCAACCGGAGCAGGAGCCTCCCGGCAGCAAGTCGGAGCGCCACGACGGATTCCGGCGGTTAGAGCGGTCATGCGCACGAGGCCATCATCCGTGAAGGTGGCCAAGATCAATCCGACTGGACGCGACATGGTGCAGAGCTTGAATTATTCGAAATCAGTTAAATTTCTCAAGTTTTTCACTTTTTATCTAACTTACGTAGTAGGCGGTGGAAAAATTCTCGAGCAGCAAAACGAAAATCAATCGGAAGCAAGCACAAAAGAAAACGCAATGTCGACTTTGAACAAAATGTCGGACAGGGGGTCATTCGTAGATGACGTTTACGCTTTGAAGCAGGGCTGCGAAAAGTTAATTTAAGAAAACACAGTAAAACTCCGATGGAACGACAGAATCGAATCGAATTTATTGCTTTGAAAGTTCCGATAGCTTGAATTGTATAAAATTTTATACTTTTTGCTTATAAGATTTGTAACAGAGATTATTATAAATGTAATTTAACAAACAAAAATGGTTCTGGAAATCGATGCAAACTGTTAAGCCGCGGCACATCCGGCCGGAGCAAGTTTCAGCTTTTGGGACGGGGTGTCTGGCGTTCCACAGGAGCAAGGGGTGGCCGCTGGAGGAGGTCCTCGTGGTTCCGTGACAATGACACCCGGGGTGACAGTGGTATGCTGTTGGCGGACTGGCATTGGCACAGGTTCCAGTTGTTTTGGCACTGGTGGCGGTTGGTAATTTGCGTGGTTTCCTTCGTAGTTGTAGTAGGCGTTGACTACTGACGGAGCTTGCTGAATTGGTTGGTTATTTCCGTGATAATTACGATCATCGTAGTAGGCTTGATCCATTGAATCGTCGTCGTCATCGTAGTAGTCATCTTCTTCGTAATAGTCATCATCGTCATCGTACTGACCACTCTCCTCGGCCAGTCGAGCTTGTCGATCCTCCCAATATTCCGCCGGGGCCACGTACAGTTCGGTGCCCTCGATGGGTCGGCCATCCATCCAGTAGCGTGCGTCGGCCGCCTCCCCATCGTTGGCGAACCAAACAAACCCAAAGCCTTTCGAGTAGCCGTGCCGGTCCAGAAAGATCTTCGTTCCGGTTACGGTCCCGAACGGCGCAAACATACATTCCAGCAGGAACTCGTCGATGTGATCTTCCAGATACTTGACGTATAAGGGACGGACGTGGCCCGATTGGGGGCAGGACGGCGCAGGCCGCGGAAAAGGAGCGCAGTGGCGCCTCGAGTAAATCCGGTAGTATCTTCCGTCGGAGGCTGGTGGGGGTTAAGGAACATGAGAAATGTCCGCCAGCGGAACGAATCGGATACTTACAGTCAAACTCCCAGCCGTACAGGATGTCGTCCTCTTCGGGAGCGTCATTGTAGAAGAAGCTCATTTTCGCACCTTCACGTTTCGGTTGTTTCCGGCAAATTGAACACAGCAAGCTTTGAGCTTTGAAACGTATGAAGCGCGCGCTTTTCTTTTGTTGTGACGTGTGACGTCATTCCAGATATTTTTTTAAAAAGGTGGAAACTGTCAGATGAATCGAAGTACACCGAAATAAAAATTCACTTCTAAATTAGTCTGATTGGTTAATGATATCAAAAGTTTATTTAGTTAAAATAAGTTTTTTCTATGTTTACATTAAGTTAAGCTGAGTTATCTTCAGCATCTACCAGTTATTGGCCAGCTCAACGTCCAAACAGTAGTCTTCGATGCACCGTCCGTTCATCCAGTACATGGCGTAGTCCGTTTCTTCGTCGGTTGCGAACGTCACGAATCCGAACCTTCTCGAAGCGCCGCGCTTATCCGTAGCGAGTTCCGTGTTGGTCACACGGCCAAACGGGCTAAACAGGTTGTACAGGTCGTTGTCGTCTATTTTCCAGCTTAAGTTGCCTACGTACAGTGGTCGCACATTGTGCTGTGCAGGACCAGCCGATTTCAACGGGCTCGGAAATGGAGCACAGTCACGTGGCGGAAAGATGCGAACATACATCTTTTCGTGAACTAAAAAACAAACATTTCTTATTATTTTGAAAACATAACACCTCGTCTGCAACTCACCATCATAATCCCACCCGTACAAGATGTCGTCATCGTCGACGTCCTGTTCCAATTCCGCTTCCCAGCGCGCCTGACGATCTTCCCGGTACTCGGCCGGGGCAACGTACAGCTCACAGTCCTCAATCCAGCGGCCGTTCATCCAGTACAACGCCTCGTCGGCCTCATCATCGCTTGAGAACCACACAAATCCATACTCCTTCGAGTTTCCGTACCGATCTTGGACGACCCTGGTCCTGACGATTTTTCCAAACGGAGAAAACATGCCTTCCAGGCCGTACTCATCGACGTTTCCGGGAAGGTTCCGGACGTACAGGGGACGAACGTCGACCTGCTGGAACCGGGAGAGTGTAGGTCTCGGGAAAGGGGCGCAAAATCGGCCCGAGCGCACGTAACAACCTTTATAAGCTGGGAATGGTTAGTTATTAGAAATGTTGAATTTGGTTGAAAAGCACCACAATTACTTACTATCAAACTCCCAGCCAAACAGAATGTCCTCGTCGTCGTTATCGTCGTAGAAGAAACTCATTTTAGATGGAAAGATATCTGAAATAATGAATATAATCAAAGTCAAAGAAAAATCTACAACTAATGGACCTGTTACTATAACTGGTTTTTAAATAAAATCAACCATAAACATATGATTAAAATAAAAATCAAATAAACTTAATTATTTGGATATATGCAATCGCAATTTAGGAATATCAAATTTGTATAGATTCTCAGTAAAAATTCGGTCAAATTTTAAATTTTAAACAAACTTACCGTAACTTCCTTAAAGTACACTGAACTAAATGAAACTCAAAAAAACCTTCAACTTCACCCACAACTTCAAAGTCTCAAGTGAGCCATCCGGTTCAATCGACACAACGGCTTGGAATGTTGCGCAGAAATGCTAGTGTAAGCATTCTGTGTGCAGTTGACGAAATGTGTTTATGTTTGGTTTTTCGAGTTTACCGAGTGGACCTTACATATGTGCACGGTGCACACACTAACTTGGGCGTAAGGGTCATAAATTGTGGACGCGAGAATAATCCACTTTTAGCCAGGGTGGCCACCCTAGTTGGGAAATCGGGAAAGCCAGGAAAAAGCCGGGAATTCGCCAAAATCCACCAAAAATCGGGAAAAATCGAAAATTTGGGCAAAAGCTCGGGAATCCTAAGCATACTTTTTTGAAAATTATTTTCAATATTGAAATAAAAAAAAATTAATAATTTAGTAATATTTTGAATAATTTGCAAATTAAATTCACTAAATAATTTTTTTTCTTCTTCCGTAACTTACTTTAAATTTGAGATTATTTTCGATTTGTCAATCTAATTGAGAACTAAAAGGTTATTCAAGACATTAAAAATCCTAATAAATATTGGATGCATTTGACACAAACTTTCTTAATATTTTTTTATGAATCAATTTTAGTTTATCAAATAAGAGGTAACATTTAACATAAAACAACAATAAAGTTAAAAAACTAAAACAAAAGCAGAGTCTAATTTCAATATATATGACCAGCGTAAAGTTATGATTCTTTTTCACTGTGTTTCTGATTAGTAGGAAAAAGATTCAAATTTGAATTTAGCTATAAGTTTTTTTTTTGGCAGATATGTTTATTTGTGTAACTACATTCATTAAGTCATTTAAATTTTTTTCCAAATATTTCCCTTGAACTTTTTTGTAAGTATGATTTTCAGTTATCGAAAAACTTAAATATTGAATACAACCCCAACGTTGTTAGTTCTGAATGAAAAAATGTAAAATCAGATTTTCGTTTTGAAAGAATGAAAAAAAAAAATTAAATTGCTGAAAAAATAATTCCAAAATTTTTATTCATATTTATTGAAAATGTGATTAAAGAATTAGCCTCTCCAAACATTTTTTATTAGTGGTAAAACATTGAATCTCATGAAATTATATATTGAGATTGAACAAAATAAAGTAATAAAATACTAATTAAAATAAGATCTTTCAAAAACTTTTTATCGATTTCCTGTTTTTTTTTTCTAAATTCTTTAAAAAAATAATAACATTGGTCATGTTTTGAGCGTTCTTTGACTAAAAAATAAATGAGAAATAACATTTTAAATTCATTAGTCTTTAACTTTTTGCCATTTCCTGTTAAAAGTAGAAGAAACTATACGTTTGCCAATCTCAAAAATAAACATTAATATTTTAAGTATTGTTAAGCATCCTGTTATTTTTCAAAGACTTATTGTGTATTTGCTTTAATTTTTGAAGTATTTTTTTTTGAGAATTTGTTGCTAAGTTTCTTCTTTTACGAAAATTGTCAATAGCTTGATTTTTTTTATAAATCTTTTAGATTTTTTTCTTTTTGATGGATGATGTTTACTTTTTTTTGAGTTTTTGTTTGAAATAATCCTTCAGATAAGTAATGGCAATTAATTGAATTTCTGGGATTTGAGTGGGCACCCTGCTTTTAGCTTTTTTAGGGTCTGCTTGACCCCGGTAGGACTAAAAAGTGATGAAATTGTGTACCTAGATCAGGAAAAAATCAAAAACTAACAATCTCGATGGCGGCGCGATAGGATGACCTAGGCCAGGAAAAAATGGAAGAGATTGAGTCATACAAATGTCAGCATTTTTGTATGACCCAATCCACACCTAATCACGGTCATAAAAAATTGAAAATTTCGAATATTCCATTCCCTTCTATCGAATATTTATTTTTTTTCCAATATTCCTGAAACTTATAAATTCAACAACACAAATATTAATGGGATTATGATATTTTTATTTGCGTGTATCAAAACATTTAAAATAATGAATCAAAAAGTTAAGAAATTTAAAAATTTGGGAATAGCAAAATTCACAATACAAATATTAAAAAAAAAAACTAAAAAATCAAACTAAAAAAATTAAATTCAAAAGTTCAGAAATCAAAAAAGCAAAAATAAATGAAATTTTAATTATTTATTAATTTGGAATCTTATAAAATCAAAAATACAAACATAAAAAAACAAATTTTCAAAGCTAAGAATTTCAGAATTTTGAAATTATAGTATTTTAGAATTTTGAATTTCGTATACAGGTAGTATGAATTTTTTACTGTATTTTATTTTATTGCATTGAATTTCTGTTTGTAACATTTTTGAATTTTTGAACATATGTTTTAGAATATTTTAATTTTAATAATTTGTTAAACGAAAAGAATGTGCAACTATTTCATGAATTTCAAAATAAAAATTTGGTTTAGCCTCCTGTTGAAATGCAAAAACTTTAAATTTTAAAATTTTATAATTCGAATTTTTGATAATCATTGTTAAGGAAACTAGTTCATTATTGAAATTTTCAAAATGTTCAAGGGTGCACAGCAACCAAGGAAGTTGTTATCTTCTTAATTAAAACTTGCGGACCCAATCTTGCAACAATCTGATAGTACTTTGGGGAATAAATAAAAAAATATTGATAGCTTCAAACATAATTTCCATTCCTTTTTGGAAATCTTCTTATTTTCTAGAAATTTGATCATATTAGTTGAATTTTAGAATTTTTTTTTCTTATAGCACTATGACAGTTCATTTTCTTCAACTTTTTACCTTACCCAAGTAATATTTTTTCCAGGAGTTCTACAAGAGCTCTTCAAGATAGCTACAGCATAGCAGTTTGGACCGCGGTAGGATAAAACTCTCTTCAAGTACTCTTCCAAACTCCTGAAGAAGTTTTGAAGAGAATTTTATCCTACCGCGGTCCAAACTGCTATGCTGTAGCTATCTTGAAGAGCTCTTGTAGAACTCTTGGAAAAAAATGTTACTTGGGTATTCTACTACAAAGTAACCACAAATTGCGCCAGTGTTTGCAGAATTTCCAATGCGCCAAATAAACGGTCATTATCTTCTTAAGTAGCGGTGTGTCATTTAGTTGACGTTTTTCTTTCTTTCTCAAATCTTCCTTCCAGATTCCCTGGCATCGTTCCTCACCGAGGCAGCGATATTCTTCCCGGATCAGCAATTTCCAGAAGCCGCCGCGACCGATAATTGCCAACCGGTTACGTCGGGTCGAGGAACTTAGAATCGCAACATTATTTCGGATCATTTGCATTTTGTAATACAGGGTAGCGAAATTATGTGTTTGATGTTTGTTTTTTGGTTGTTTAAAAAAGTTTGTTTATTGAATTTAAGTTGCTTTCGCTACCCTGGCCCTTAGTGTTAATTTAGTCTCTGAGTAATAAACGCAAGATTGTCACATTTTGCCCTGATGGCGCGCAGATATCTGGTAACGAAAAACCTCAGCAAAGTATCACATTCGTCCCGTCCCTCGACTTAAGGGTTTTCTCGTAACTCGCAAGCAGAGTGGGGTTATGACAAAGTGAAATTTAACACCTCCTTCATTGTTGCTTTTCAGTTCGACGAAATTTTAGCGGCGAACGTGCCCGGCTAAAGTTTGGTTCGTGTGGGATGAATTTTGCGGGGAAAAATATGCAAATTCGTAACATGATAGCGAATTTCCCCCTTTACGGATGAGCAGAGAGATCAGTTTTTCAACAAGGCGTTTGTTGAACTTCTCAAAAAATGAAGCAAAGCAATAAAAAAAAAAAAACACATTGACTAGCAAATGCGCTAATTATGCCGAGATGGAACACGCGCTAAGCTCCTTCAAGTCAAGCATGGCAACTCCCCCCACCCCTGAACAAAGATATCAACCAAACACGCGGTTAACCACATGGCTTAGCTCTCGGTGCTACCGCAAATACGCGATCTCATCTTCACCATCTCAACCATCAACATCTCCTCTCCTCGCAGTTTAAAGTTCAAAAAACGGCGCGAGCGCGCACGCGTGCGAAACATCGAGTCTCTATTCATAATAATCATAGCAACCCACCATCAGCCTGCCAACAGCCACTCCTAGTCGTCTAGAGTAGGCATACCCAACTATACCTACTTATTGGACAAGTTTTGCTACTGCCCCGGCTACCATGGGAACCACACATCAACTCCGCGGCTTGCTTGCTTAGGATGATAAATGCTCGCCCAGTGCAAGAGGTTTGACCCGTGCCCAATCCGCGGCTTCTCGCGTGCCTCCCATCAGCTGGGTTGGCTGGTGGGGTGCGGATATCTCGCGGTCATCAGCGTGGTCCCCGCAGAGTTGGAGAACCAGGTACGGAGGGAGGGCGGCGCGGTGACACTGAGCACGAGGCACCAGCGGCGCAGTGGCACCCAGGGAGTAGACGACCTGTCAAACTCCATACAGTGTGAGCCTACCTCTCATCTTTTGAGATCTTTTGGTACTTTGACATGTTTTGGTACTTTGACAAGTGAGAAGTGTCAATTTTGGTACTGATGAATTACCCTAATATCGCACAACTTGGTTTTCATTCGGGTAAAATGTCAATCATCAATCTTACCTATTTATGGAAATTAAATTTCTGAGAGGTTTTAAACTATTTTTTGTCGTTTTCTTATTGCCACAAACAGTATAAATAAATTCAAAGGTGTTGGCTTGGGTTTTGGATGTTTTCATGTAATTTTTTTAGTCAGTCGCCGATCTGCTGACCTGACGATGCTTGGTCAGCTCAGTACAGCACCAAATTGCTGCTGCTCAAAACGCAAACAAACACTGCTCCGTTTCCGCCGGGGGAACCGGAATGACGAGAACAGATCGAGGAGGAACGGGTCAAGTTGATGCGAATGTTCAACAAATCCCGCGCCGGTTATAGTTATTCAAACGCCCGAGGAGGCCAAAGCCAAGCGGGAGAGGATTCGACAGGTGGCGAAAGTGCACGAGAAACAATTAATCGAAAACCGCGACCAGAGGAAAGTTTTGGGGCAAAAGGAGCACGAGACTAGGACAGGCAGGAATAGATCGAAACACGCGGCCGTTCGGGGCAGGCAACAGGGCAAAGCTTCATTTATTTATTTTGTAATATGTCTGTTGATCTCCTTCCGGATTCAGCCGGTGCTGGACCGTTTGCTCCATGAGGTGGCAGCCGTGTCCAAAAACCAATTGATAGGACAAGACACCCATAATTCGCATACTGGAAGATTCTGCAGCACGTTGACGTCGGTCAGTTCCGTCAGTTTTGGGAAACAGCCGGTTGATTCCTTCTGCGATCGTGGACATCATTCCGGGTACATTTCAGTTTGGTTTGGTCGTTCTCAGTGATGGTTCGGAGTCTGCGTCAAGCGAGAATCGTTTGGGGGTGCTCAAAGCGGCCTGGTTGGTGCGCTTTCGGTTGACCTTGGTGTGGCAATTCCGGCACAGCGTTTCGTTCATTGCAAGCGCTATCTCCTTCGAGCCGAACACAATGTAGATGAAGCCCCCGGATGTCCATGAACCACGCCGTGGGTTTTGTTGTTGGGTTCACTTTGCGACTGCACTGGGGGAGGTGGAGATTCATATTTTATTAAAAGATCATTGTAGCACTGCTCTCTTTACACCTACCTCGTGGAAGATTTGATTAATTTGATTGACTATTGATAAGAAACGACATAATTTTGTTGCTTTTTCGCATCTTTACTTTTATCGCTGTTATAAACAAACGCCCACTGTTTATAAACAAACGACGCCATATTGAAATGATGTGAGGTAGGCTGAAATCCCCAGCTGTCATCCCCCTGGTGGCACCCATCTAGTCACCCATGGAGCATGGTTTATCGTGCTCCTTTTGTGGCGGCGGGCTACCGTTGAATGGTGGGAGATGGTTACTGCGATCGAAATGAGTTGATCGGATGGAGACGCATTGATTTCAACATGATTCTTGATCATGACGCGATGATTTTCACTCACAATTAAATTTTTTGCATAAATAGTTCTGTGTAGATCGCGATTTTATTTCTGGATTTTTGTTATAGTACTTTTTATTTAGGTGAATCTTTTTCTGATGTTTCCTCATGTCCAAATAAGGCCGTTGCAAATATTTGTTGAGGTTGCCCAAAGTCGAAGGGGGACAAAAAATAAAATAAGTAAAAAAATGAAATCACAAGCCACACAGAAAAAAAAATGATGGTAATATTCATCAGGAAATGGTGACAGATTTTGTGGCAAAAAAAATGATTAATTTTACCTCTGAAAATGATGAATTTTCATCAGTTTTTGATGAATATTCATCAGGTTCACATTTTTACAAATTTTTTATGTAATATTACTCAAAAAAAGAGGTAATATTCAACCTACCAAATTTTCAACATTCCAAAATTCAACTTTTTTTTTCTGTGCATGGTACTAACATTTGAATGAAATTTTTTTTTAAAAATGCATTTTTCACCTGGCTATTGTTTTGCCATCATTAGTTTTCAAAATATCTCAGTATTGAGGAATTTTTGTTCGCCGACTGTACAACGGAATTTCTCAAAAAATAAAATATATAGAGATTTAAAATTGTTAATAAATACAGGCAAATGCATATTAAAATATTTTCAGCTGATTGCACTCAAAATTTCTTTAAAATTTTTAGGTTTTTTGTAAAAATATATGTTTGCCTTCTGATTTTTCGGACCGATTTTGAAGGGGGGTTTCTGTTTGTGAGTATTTTCTAATCAACCAAGCCTTTGTCAAAGGTGTGAGTTATAATCAGGACTAATCAAGCACATATTTTCAATTTTAACAAGTTACACAATTGTTAAATGAAATGTTATTTCGAAATATTTTTAGTTCAAGATTTACCTTCATATTTTTTGTAATTATTTGGCCATAAAAGAAAACTTTCGATCTTAAAAAATCACTAAATTTTTAAATGACCTATGAAAAAATACAAAATGTTCTTTACGATTGAATTTTTGTTACAGTGGATTTTATGTTTTGTACTTTTAATAGTTGTCTAGGAAAATCAGTAAGCATCTTTTTGGCTTTAGGCTATTGCAAACATTTTTCCAAGTTGTTTCAGGCAAAAATAGTAGTTTATGCAACAAGTCGCAGAAAGAAGATCCAACAAGGTTCACCGCATTGAATAAATACCAAGTTTTTCAACGCGTTCAATACAACTTTTTTTTTTGTAATTCCGAAAAACACCCTACGAGTGGAATTATAAGTCAGAGTTTATGTGTTTTGTCAATCAATCATTTAAATTAAAAAAAAATATTGAAAGGTAATTCTTTTCGAAATAAGTGCTAAAAAGTTCAACTTTTCAACATCCATTTCAGTGCTGAAAAGTAGAACTTTTCAACATTTATTTTAAAAAGTGTTACTATTCGATTCTGTTATTTATGGTACAGAAAGGTAGGCTCTTTCGTCGTTCGAGAATGACAGGAAAAGTATGTAGTTTCACGACGGAATTGCAAAAAATTTCAATGAATTAGCTGACAACCAAGTTTCGTGAGTGCAACGCGACCTAAACTGCTCTGATTTGTTCCTACCGTTTTTCACTTCCACATTAATCACTACTGGAAACTCTCTCTTTTACTCTCCCGCTCACTCCCATCGGGTAGTATAACAAATGGCTCAAAGAGACAACTTTATCAGCAATATTTTGAAATGTTGTTGTTTACACAACATCAAAGCCATATTTGACATCAAAATAGCACGGCGCTGTCATTTTGTTGGATTCTCTCCTCTCTGAGCATATTTTTTTGTGAATCGGGTCGACGAACTGAGTAAGCAAATAAATTCATTTTATTTGGAGAAAAAAAAAAAAAGTGACGGAGGGGCGGTACGGCCACTTCCGTTTTTGAACATGCAAAAAATTACGTGTTTTTCAATAATTTGCAGCCAACGGTAAAAAACACGATTAAAAACCATTTCTTATCACTTTTTTCATTTTAACGCAAAAAAAAAGTTGACAAGACAACATTTTTCGATGGATCAACTTGGTCCCCTTGGAACGAGCTGTCAAGTAGGACATTTTCTGTCAAGAAGGGCCGTGAAGTTAATTTTTAAAAATTGAATTAAGAATCAATTTTAAATCCTTAGCGGTCGTTCAATGGGTCATTGTACTCAGAAAAATTAGCTTTATCGTTGTGAACAATAATATCACAAATTTAAGCTTAATTTTAGGACCCAATTGTGATGATATGGAAATTTCATTTTATAATTTCGTATTTTTTTGTAATTTTTGCAGGTTTTTTTTTTAGTGTAACAATGTTCTACAAAGTTTTGTGGCAGAGGGGTGTAGGGGTTATGGGTTGCAAGATTGAATATGTAATAAATTATTAAAGGAGTATTTATTATAAGATTGATACCCTTCATAAATAAGAGTTTAGAGCGCAACAACGAGTGCGCACCTTCACGAATATTGCTTTGCGGCCGGCGAAAGAGAGAATGAAGATTGTCAAATCAATTTTGTGGTTAATTTGTGTGGAATTTTGTTTGTACATTAAAAATCAAAATTTGGCTTTTTTTACTGCTCAAGAAGCAGTTTTTGTAAATTTTGCTCGGTTTGTTCTTGAAGTCGTATCGAGGTGCACGGATTTGGATGAAACTTTCAGCGTCTGTTTGTCTATACATGAAATGAACTTATTTAAAAATTGAGCCACCTACGACAAAGGGATCTAACTGATGTTTGATCATTAAATTGCTCGCATTTTCGTTTAACTTGATCAAATCTTAATTTTGAGCTCAATTTTGACATATTAGGAATCCTCGGGAAATTCCACGTAAGTTTGAAGTGTTCAAGTTGTAAATCATCGGTTTATCGGTTAATAATTATTTATTCAGAAAAAAATGTGTACGTTCCAAACCTCCCCCACCGCACTGTCCTGCTCGCTAAATCGTTATCCGCCTGCTACGCAACGCGCCCGTTCTGTCTCACGCTTCGCGCACCAACTCGGCGCGGCCAACTTAGACCCAAGCTTGTGGATGACGACGGCGATGAGATGTTATGGAGCTAAAAAGCATGCCAAACACGCTTCCAATAAATATGTTACCCCTCCTCCCTTGCTGCTCCGTTGTTTTTTCGCTCTGTAACATGGCTCCACTTCACGACCGATCGATGAGACAACCATATCGGATCTCGAGACTTGTGGAGTTGTGGAGTCCAAGTCGGAGAAGTTTCCCACAGTCAGAAGCTCTCGAGTTTGGAGCGTGCCTTCTTCTTTTTATGGCCAGATAAGCCACCACAGATTGAGCGACGAAGAAGAAGAAGTTAAATATGTAAATGGACGCGAGACACAAAAGGTACTCAAAAACTCACCTCACGACTACGAGTCGAAGCGAGTAATAAAAAACAAGAAACGACAAAAGGTGCGATTGGTTCGCGATTTTGAATAATTGAGCTGAATCACAGTTTGGGACCCCATTAGGGACATTTATTTGGAGGTGTTAATTTTTTAAATGATTTGATTTTTTTGTGGTTTGAATTATTTTAAACAAATTTCCTTCACTACAACATTGTTACTGCAAATAATCTTGTAATATCATATTCCTGAGTAATTGTGTCATTAGCTCATTTACCTGGTCATCGCGGTCAGTTCGTTTTAACGATTCCTCTTCACAGTAATTGGACACTCATTTGCCTTAGAAAGCCAGTTCCAGCGACATCGCATGCTTCCCAACAATCTATTTATGATACTCGTGGGGATGATCGCGAACGCGCGCCCATAGCTAATCATAATTACTGTCCTCCGATCATCACACGCTGACTGGTTTTCATCCAACCAACACGGTAGTGGGTCCCCCACCAAAATTAGCATTTCAAATGTGTGTGTGCTCCCCCTCGGCGTGGAACCTAATTTGTAACCGTTCCGAGGCCGAACCGAGCCCATGGTCCAATTTGCATATCTCAGGCACCTCTCTTTCGGCCCCGTGTGAATCGAAAACTGTCAGTTGGTTTTAAATATCACAACATAAAATAATAATTAAGCTGGGGCATGCTTCTTCAATGAAAAGCGAACCCATTTTTATGTGTGTTTGTTCGGTGTCGCGCCCCTATCATGACAGTTTAGGGTAAGTGGGCGTATTTTTGACCAGCGAGATGAAAGAAGAAAAAGAACTAAAAACTAAAAACTAAAAACTAAAAACTAAAAACTAAAAACTAAAAACTAAAAACTAAAAACTAAAAACTAAAAACTAAAAACTAAAAACTAAAAACTAAAAACTAAAAACTAAAAACAAAAAACTAAAAACTAAAAACTAAAAACTAAAAACTAAAAACTAAAAACTAAAAACTAAAAACTAAAAACTAAAAACTAAAAACTAAAAACTAAAAACTAAAAACTAAAAACTAAAAACTAAAAACTAAAAACTAAAACTAAAAACTAAAAACTAAAAACTAAAAACTAAAAACTAAAAACTAAAAACTAAAAACTAAAAACTAAAAACTAAAAACTAAAAACTAAAAACTAAAAACTAAAAACTAAAAACTAAAAACTAAAAACTAAAAACTAAAAACTAAAAACTAAAAACTAAAAACTAAAAACTAAAAACTAAAAACTAAAAACTAAAAACTAAAAACTAAAAACTAAAAACTAAAAACTAAAAACTAAAAACTAAAAACTAAAAACTAAAAACTAAAAACTAAAAACTAAAAACTAAAAAACTAAAAACTAAAAACTAAAAACTAAAAACTAAAAACTAAAAACTAAAAACTAAAAACTAAAAACTAAAAACTAAAAACTAAAAACTAAAAACTAAAAACTAAAAACTAAAAACTAAAAACTAAAAACTAAAAACTAAAAGCTAAAAACTAAAAACTAAAAACTAAAAACTAAAAACTAAAAACTAAAAACTAAAAACTAAAAACTAAAAACTAAAAACTAAAAACTAAAAACTAAAAACTAAAAACTAAAAACTAAAAACTAAAAACTAAAAACTAAAAACTAAAAACTAAAAACTAAAAACTAAAAACTAAAAACTAAAAACTAAAAACTAAAAACTAAAAAATAAAAACTAAAAACTAAAAACTAAAAACTAAAAACTAAAAACTAAAAACTAAAAACTAAAAACTAAAAACTAAAAACTAAAAACTAAAAACTAAAAACTAAAAACTAAAAACTAAAAACTAAAAACTAAAAACTAAAAACTAAAAACTAAAAACTAAAAACTAAAAACTAAAAGCTAAAAACTAAAAACTAAAAACTAAAAACTAAAAACTAAAAACTAAAAACTAAAAACTAAAAACTAAAAACTAAAAACTAAAACAAGAGTACTTTTTCAAAAGGAGCTATGCATGCTAATAGGACCTTTTGGTAAAGTAATCTAGTCATGTCCAAATATTCAGAGACCAAAACAGATCCCTCCCCCTTCTTAATAGAAGGAACGTGCACTGTGTGCGCGATTTGGTCTAAACCAGCACCACCGATTGCCACTCATCGAAGTAAGCACGTCAAACTTCTCGCCTCCCTCCACCTCCCCCGTCACCCACCATCGCAACAACAAGCCATCCAAAAAGCTCTTTCTCTGGTTGCTTTGATCGGTGCCTGATAGCCAGCATGCTTCGAGCGCGATCCGACACGTCCACCGCCCCCCCCTTTCACCCTCACCTTAGGGAGCGTTCTTTTATTACGTAACGCAGTAGGGGGGGAGGGGGGGTCGGAGGCCGTGTTACGCTCCATACAAAATTTTTAAAATTTGTATGGAAATTTTGTTACGAGGGGGGGAGGGGGTCTAAAAGTCCGATTTTTCGCGTTACGTAATAAAAGAACGCTCCCTTACCCGGCTTGGCTCGGTAGTCAGCAGTCGCAGTAGGCCGCCCCTCGCCGCCACCATCGACCCTTTTTTTCTCCTCTGGGGCACGGCGCGACGACCGACCACGTGCGCTCCGCTATAACACTAAACAACAACAACTCCAGCGGCGACGACCGCAAAGAGCTCCCCCCACCAGACTCCCCTCCCCTCTGTGGCCTATGTAAGGAAGGAAAAAGCATAAAAAACAGTGTGGGAATTTCGAGTTAAAAATTATTTTCCCACGAGTCGAGCCACACATTATCATACACAGTCGGGCGAAAAGGGGTGGCAGAACGGGGGTGGGTGTGAAATGGGGGGAGGGCGAAACAGCAGCAGCAGGAGAGAGAGAAAAAACACATAAACAGATGGTGACTTACACACACAGACGAGGTGCGGGCTGTGGCGGCACGCGAACGCAGTAAGCGATGGATTTCTTCTGAGAGGGGGAATTTTGAATAGGGAATGGGCGTCTCCATCGATAAAAAATATTAAAGTTTAACAATTTTAAAGCAACATAAATAAATGGTTTATTTATATGAATTTATCAATGGATTGTTCCAGGTGTTTACAGCTTATGTACAATTCAATAAATCTTAGGCCGTTGCAAATATCTTTTGAAGTTTATGTCCCCCGACTCTGGTCAAAGTCGAGGGGGGGCAAAAATATAAACAATAAATAAACTGAGTTCAAAAATGAAAAATGTTGGAAATTTACGCAGCTCTTCGAAAATATTTAAATCGTTGATCAAGCCATTAACTTGATCAAAAAAATCTAGTCTCAAGATACAGATTTTTGTATTTCTAAATACAGCGACTCCACGTCAAACAGGAGAAATGGGTTGGTAAAAAAGCGGTTTTTGACGTTTTTTGCAAAAAGCAAATAAAAAAAAAAAAAAACAGAAACGGCTGAACAAATTCCACGTTGCAAAAGATTGGTAATACTGTGATAAGTTAAGTAAGCTTCTGTGGAAAAATATAATCACATTTTATAAACATACTTAAATACTCTTAAAGATTAAATTAAAATTATCTTTGCTGATTTGAACCAAATTTGAAGGAGCTCTGAGTTGAAATTTTTTTCTATTATTTTTAAGATGATTTACATAACATACATGATACATATATAACATACTGAGACATGATTATCTGAAAAAATATCGGAATTCGGTACACCAAACACCATGCGTCCCCAGTAAAATGTACTGGGAGCTCATTTTGATGGAGAAGCATGTTACTTTTAGTTCGATTGATTATCCGGAACCCGATAATTTTTTTTTCAAAGAACCATTTCTCAGAATCCTTTAATGGATATTCACCATTTTTGGATATGAAATTTTCTGAAAACGCATAAAGCAAGTATTTTTAGCTGTGAACTTTTTGAGCTCTTGAAACCTTCAAATCAACAAATGAAGTTAGTACTTTACATTCAATGATCAACTTTCTTTTGCAACGAGGCAAGCTAAAATTGGTTCAGCCGTTCCGGAGATATGATTTTTTTTCAGTGGCATCTTTTGACACTGCGAATGCATGGCCAAAGTTTCACAAATTTCAGTCTTGCTAAATTAGTGAATATTCCTCCAATTGTTTTTTCGTTTCTCATCAAATTGTGGTATTTATCTTCTTATTATTTTTTTATTTGCGATTAGAAATATATTTCTCGAAACGATTTGAACATGTGATGGCAAATGTTGGATACAAAAAAGCCGATATACAAGTTTTCAATTGTTTATTAAGTAAATGAATTGAGGGGCCAAAATACGACCTTTGTCAAAGTTTCAGTAAAGTTGGTTTAGATTAATTTTAAGATCAAAACTGATGATTTTTTTGAGTAAAAATAGAACCAAAAATTTTTAAACATAATTGAAATTTGGATAGTTTTTCATTTTAAAGAATTGGTCTAGAGAGCATATAGATAATTAAAAAAAGAACATTTAGTTTTCTTCAAATTTTTGTTTTAGATTATGATTGGCAACAACATTTTAGAGCCAGAAAAATATAATTTCAATCAGACAAAATTTCGTCACTTGTGTGCCATCTTGTGACACGTCCTAAGCCAAAAAAATTTCAGACATTTTTCTTACACAGAAAAAAAAAGTTGAATTTTGGAATGTTGAAAATTTGGTAGGTTGAATATTACCTCTTTATTTGTGTAATATAACATAAAAAATGTGTAAAAATGTGAACCTGATGAATATTCATCAAAAACTGATGAAAATTAATCATTTTCTGGGGTAAAATTTATCATTTATTTTGCCACAAAATCTGTCACCATTTCCTGATGAATATTACCATCATTTTTTTCTGTGTAGAAAACACCTACAATTTTTTTTTTAAATGCGCACGTTTGACAAATGATCACAAGACTAAAAATTGGCGAAAAGTTTTAATTTTTTATATTTTTACAGTTTGCAGATCGGCCAATGTTCAAAAATCATAGCAAATCGGTAATTGAACTTAATGATTCGCTTTTACCTTCATTTGAAAGCTTTTCATGCGATCTTTCGAATGCTGTATCGAACAACTGCAAATTTTTACTTTTATATCAAGTTTTTGAAGAAAAACTTTGACCCTTGAAATCCACAAATTCGGAACACTTTTTTCTTACGGATGTAAACAAACTTTGGATCCCTCCAGGAGTACATATTTGTAACAAAATAATGACTTCACACACTGCAACCAGTGAAACTCAAGCTTAGTGATGTTTTATCCATGGTCTGATAACTTTTTTTGTGAAAATATCAGTTAAATTCAGGTGTTTCACAATTGTGGGAGGCACAATAACATCCCACAATCATGGAACAGGCAATTTGGAGGCAGTGTTTTGCTGCTCTGGATAAAATAGTCTTGAAGTGAAGTTTTTTGTCAAAAATACTACTTTTAGTAGTGAAATAGCAAGAAAATGTCCAAATAAAGGTCCTAAAAATAGTAGGGTCGAGAGAAAAGCTGCATTTGGCATGCTATTGACAAATTATCACAAAAGTTTTCCAAATTTGTGGGTGTTCCGAATATGTGGGATGACTGTATAGAATCATTTTTTTTAAATGAAGTTATTATGTGTGCAATGTAAGTTATAGAAGTTTAATCTTGTTATAACATTTATTAATATTCAAAAAAGGTATCTGTAAAAAAGTTTTTAATTCTCCTCACTATCCACCAAGCGCCTCCATGTCCACGAACCTCCTCACTTGTTCAAAATCGTCGCTTACTGCGTTCCGGCGAGCACAGACCCGGTTGCCACTCGGCAAGCCCAATAAGAGAGAAACATGTTTTATAAAAGGGAAGCATTATACATTATACATATAATTCTTTAACGGTTAACA
This sequence comes from Culex pipiens pallens, assembly GCF_016801865.2. Taxonomy (NCBI): domain Eukaryota; kingdom Metazoa; phylum Arthropoda; class Insecta; order Diptera; family Culicidae; genus Culex; species Culex pipiens. Next base: position 221,942,428 of record NC_068938.1, read on the forward strand.
AATCAGTTAGCAAAAGCGAGACGGCGAACATCACCAGCCTGAAAGAGTGAGCAGTCCCGAGCAACTCTCATTCATTGGCCTGTGCCTCGTCTCTCGCTCTCTTTGCGAGCAGTGGAGATCCACACACCACTTTTGCCTTTTTCGACGCTGTTTGATGGTAGATTGGTGCTCTTTGTATCACGTGTTGAGCTCGAGCCAATTTAGCTTAATAAAACTATAATGTATACGAACATCCGCACAAGCTAAAAGGAGAAGGTTTGATGGGGTGAGGGAGCACGAGGAGCGGGAGCAGTTTGCGAGCCGAGCAAAAAAAAAGGCGAGCAAGCAGAGATACACGAAAATGAGGCTTAACTGGTAGCACACAAGGTATTAGCCGAGAGAGGAGAAGAAGCCCCGCGTCGTCGTCGTCGCCGGTTCAAGTCTTGGGGCTGAGAATTTGTTTTTTTTTTGCTGGCTTTTGATCGTGTTGTTGGTGGAGGTAGCAAATATGTAGCGTGCTATTGGCCATTTTCATGAGCTTCTTTTTGAGTCATGTTTTTTTTCTGTGTTGGGGGATCTCAAGTCACTATCGCCGCGGAGATGGGCTCTTCCGGTGCTGAGATGAGCCGGGCTGATGATGCTGAGAGTTGGGCGGCAGTTGGGCAGATTTGGGAGGTTTTTTTAGATGATTGAGAAATCATCATGGCGCATGCTGGAATATGAATTTTGCTTAGTTGAATGAAAAACATTTTTTGAAACATTAGCATAAAGTTTAAAAATACAATTAACATTATTAACAAAATTTGTGAACAAATTTAATTTAAAAATTGAAACTTTGAAAAATATCTGCAACGGCCTAAATTTTGATTAAAAACAAGAATGATACTTTGGTAAACTTCCTTTTCTATTTTTTGAGAAATGAATAATATTATAAATTTAGCATCACCTATTTGAGCTTGATTAAGTTACTAAAAATATTTTAACACAGTTTTTATCTTCCAGCATTTTAAAATATCTCAAGGGCAAACTTCAAATTAAGGTGATGAAATCGTGCTTTCCATTTCATTAGGGCACACTACTTGTGTAAACAAGAGTGTATCCCTCTCACACCTTATACAAACTGTCATTTGAGTGAAAGGGATACACTATTGGTTACAAAAGTTTTGTGCCCTTTTGAAATGTCAGGCTCCAAATATTGAAAAAAATGCATTTGTTATTTAATAGGCAATCAACTATTGAAATCCGACTAAAATTGGGTCGCAGAACTCGAATTTAATTTGTCTTTGTTTGTGATTCGATTATCCGAAGTTTCATACAAACCTTCGGATAATCGAACTTCGGATAATCGAAACTTCTGATAATCTAAACTTCGGGTGATCGAGTCTGGACTGTAATTCCAATTTTTTTTAAAGCTTTTATCAATTTCCATGATATGTTGTTTAAATTTGTGTCTGTTGATTAATATATAATATTTATAATTATCGGTTTCAATTATTTTATAACAATACAGTCCAGACTCGATTATCCGAAGGCCTCGGAAAATAAAATTTCTTCGGATAATCGAAACAGGATTTTTTTTTCGATCCTCAAAACTACGCAAGTGACTTAGAATTTGTAAATCCAAGATGGCGGCCAAAATGGTGGGGATTAAATATTAAAAATAATATTGACCCTTGCACTGTAACTTGGATTTGGCCCGCACTTTTCTCTCGTACTTTTGACAACAAAATTACCAAAACCTAGGCAACCAGCAGTTGTTTATTTACATTTCCAGTCGCAGTTTCCACCAAACTGGACATTCGCACTTTAAAATTGCGATTGACAGGTGAGCAACATCGGCTCGCTTTGATCATTTTTTGAGAAAATTTAAATTTCCCAAGCCAGTTTGACAAGTCGCAATAGTGCGATCGATAGCAATAAATTAGTGCGAAGTCCAAGTTAGTGAGAATTGCGCAATATAATTAATTTTTATTTAATTGGCAATCAACTATTAAAATTTGATTGAATTGGGGTCGAATTTCATGTTAAAAATAAGAAAATATTTTTTTCCGAAGTCCCAAACAAACCTCCGGATAATCGAGGCTTCGGACAATCGAGTCTGGACTGTGTTGGAAAAATCGTTATGTTTTGTAGGTATTTTTTAAATACCATCATCAGGGGTGACATTGGGTCTGGAGGGTGAGATTGGGTCATACAAAAATGCTGAAATTTGTATGACCCGATCTCACCCCCCAGACTCAATGTCACCCCTGATGACGGTAACTTAAGTCCTATTTTTTAGAGAACCAATTCTGACCATTCGCATAATTAAAAATCAGCTGCGTTTCGTTGAATCCATAGAACGAGCTGCCAAAGAAGACACTTCCTGACTCAAAGTAGATCAATTTATGTCTACACTTTTCTCCTCTTTCAGTTCCTTCTCTGTTTATTCGAATCAAATTAATTAACGTTCGACGCTTTTTTATGATCCCTTCGTCGCTATTTTATTTAGGCAATATAGCCGGAGGTGTTGCCCGCGCTTTTCGGCCGGTTTGTTCTCCATTCTTCCCGGCCATCACCACGAGATGGGCCTGTTAATGGTTGGGGCGTGAAATTTGATAGCCCCTCATTGAATAACATTAGTAATGGTCTAATGAGGGGTTGCGTCACAGTCACTGCCGGCGAGTACTTGCGTCTTTTAATTGGTCAGTTTAATTATTTTGAATCAGACAAAACGGCTACAGCTGTAAGTGAGTGGAGTCCACACCCGAAAGATAGCTCAATTTTATCTAGTTAGGGTAATGTATGTCCGTTCAACCTTAAGTGAGTTCGTTTTAGGCTTTTAATTTGGGCAGGTTATGTCACCACCTCCAAACCCACGGCAATTAGCTGACTTGTCTAGAGAGGAAAATCATAAACTTTTGTTGATACCCCTCAAAATGAGGTGTTGATTTTCCCAGCCCAAAGCAGGCCATGGAAGTCACTTCACCAACTAACCGCATTACTCGAGCCCCTCGAGTGTCGGCGGACTCATCAAAGTAGGTCGGCCGAAGTGTCACGTGCGCGAGTTGTACCCGCACAGCACACTTGGATGGAGTACCGATTCTTGGAAGGATTCTTAAACTTCTTCGGAGAATCCCTGTGGACTTCATTGAGAAGAAAGCAGCCGAAAAGACAAGACTATAAATTGGCTCAATTGCATGCTAAACAAGCGTAACGGTGTGCACATCCTCTCGAAGTTCTCCAATTTCTCTTCTCAGGGCATTCAAATAGGTTTCCAGGCCCAGCATCCAACTGGAAACAATAGGATTTGGACACAGAGCAAAAAGACCCTGACCCCTCGGGGAGTCACGATCCTCTCGACACCGCTCCGCGGGACACTCACAGGCCTGATCCTTCTCGCCATTCAAAGCACTTCCTGTTGATCCACGTGAAGTGAAGTGTCTCTTCTGTCTACCTTTGGCGAAGAATCGAGCAATTATTCTGCGCGTCGTGCAGCAAGAAAAGACAAGGTGAAGAGCCCACTTGGAGTGCTTTAGAAAATTTGGAAGAAAAGTGCCATGCTTCAATGAGCTGGATCGCTTGCGAGGTATTGTTTGAATTAGTGTCTTTTGAGGAAATCTTGTGCAAGGGCAAGATTTTTAAAATCAAGCGTGGCGGTAGGTCAATTGTCGCATGCAGGAAATTTCAAGGTTTTCGTCCTGGAAATACAATTGTGCACTTAAACCGTATTGAAATTCAAGCTGGAACGTTGAATAGGATCATATTCGAATGGATTTCTTGTTTTTTCAGGAAAAATGAAATCAATGAACTTAACTTCAGAAAACCGTAACGATGAATGACAGAGTAAAGCGTTACAAATTGATTGTTTTGACGATCGTGAAATTGGAGAACCAGCCTTGTTTCCAAAAGTAACATGGATTTGTCTCTAATTTTATCTTCTTAGGTTACAGCTGCCTCACATTGTATCAGTAAACATTAAAATTAAAGTCTCCCGATATCTTTCACTTTTTTACGTGGAATATAATTAAATTTCAAAGCATTTTTTTGGTTCTGATGCTCCCTGAACATTATTTATTTTTTAATCATATAGCCTTGACTTTTATCTTAATTCATGTGGAATTTTAAAAGAGATGTTTCGAAATTAGCTTGGCAAAACAAAAATTTAAAAAAACTTTTGTGCATAAAACAATATTTGCCACCAATCAAAAAAAGTGGTCTATAATTTTGGGTTATAATTAGACAATAGTTCTAAGGATTAAAATGAGAAAGTTGTCAAAAAGCCTAAAGCGCCTTATTTTATTTAAACTGCAAAAATACACGACATGCAAAGTACAGTTAAACCACGCATAGTGCGCAGGCGTTACGCTTTGTATTTCGTCGATTTCTCAGACACGGCATAATATTTTTGCAATCTTTTTGAAGCAATTTGTTTGTTTTGTTCCAATTTACAATTAGCTTCAATAAGATTGCCAAAATATTATGCCGTGTCTGAAAATTCAACGAAATACGAAGCGTAACGCCTGCGCACTATGCGAGGTTTAACTGTATTCGAAATAGTTAGTAATCAATAAATTGTACAAGTTTTCACAATAGAAATTAAATTTAAGCATTTTTTCATTTACTTTAAATTTTTACATTTTAAACAAACAAATACTAAACATGTTTGCAGATGAAAATTAATTAAATCAGGTACTTTAAAAATGCCTTTACATAAACATGAAAAAAGTTATTTTTATTAGGGTTTGAATAAAAATGATATCGATACAACAACAATTTAAAAATATTAAATTTAATTGAAAGAAAATGTTGCACAAGATATCCATTAATGTGCTTAAAAATGAGTTTTTTGCAATTTGATTTTTGAATTAAGTGTACTACAATTCGCCTTTCAAATGATCTTGCATTGAGATTAATTCTCTCGAGAGATTTTTTTAAAACAATGATTTTTTTTTACTATTTCTATTTAGATAAAAAATGTGTGTGTACTTTTCCTAAGACCAAAGAAGTTATTTTGCATCATTGGTTCGTCCTTTCATGTCTTCTTTCAATATTGGTAATTGTCCATACAAAAGGCTTTTAAAATATCCAAAAATTTGTGTATTGATATTTTTAAAATTTTATTATTTTAATTGGACTTTTCACACAACAAAAATGGCGTGAAATCATTGTTTTTGGAAATTTCTTATTTTTGAATATGTTTAAGATGACAAAACTTACATATACTGACTAGTGCGTCCATCCCGGGATTTCCCGGAACAGAATTCCAAGAAATTTTCCATAAACGGAAATTCTTGAATCCCGGGAATTTTTAAATGTTTTTCCGGATTTGGTAGTGATCATAGTGCAACAATTTAATACGTAGCAATGGAAAAAAATTAAAGCATATATAAACAAAAAAATGTGTTTATTATGGAAAATTGTTGAAACTTTATTGTATTCTCTTTTTTAACATTATCAAAAATATCAAAACATATAAATTTTTAGCTTTTCTTGTCAAATAAAAATAAATTTAAAAAACAAATCATTGTGTCTAAGGGATGAGATTGGATCAATGTGATTTGTTTACGGATTTTGCAATTTCTCAGGTTCTTATCAATGAAACTTAATTCTGTTTAAAAGGTTGTGTAGGGGACATCATAAAAAACATTGTTGAAAAAATCTCGTTTCTAGAAATAAATCCTGTCATTTTGGCAACTGTCTAAAGTAGAAGTACGTTTTTGGACAAAATTGGCCTCTAAATCAATCTTTGAATATATTTTCTTCTTAATTACTCGAAAAGTACCTATTTGATATAGTTTTAATGAGTTTTGACCGTCTCTTTGTATTAGAACATCATATTAGTTTCATTTGACCCAATGTCACCCCCACTAAGTGGGAGAATGGGCCAATTTTCTAACGATTTTTATCTAAGGTAGATTTCAACAAATTCCAATATATTTTGAGAAAATGTTAGTAAACTATCCAAAAACAATTCTACGTCAAGAGTTTTTCGATATTAATTTATTTATTAAATAACTTTTTTCAATAATAATAAATTTATTTTATTTTTATTGACAATTTTAATAAAAAATTTCTCGTTTCCCGGAAAATTCAAAACCCGGGAAAATTGTACACCCTACTTTTACCCTAATATTTAAAAAGGCCTGAAAACACTTATTTTCAACCTTATCAAATATTGATTATTATTTGATAGATCGAAAAATTTCACGATAATTTTATTTTTTGACATTGAAAATTGGACGCAATTTTACTGTAGCATTTTTGTCATCTAAAACATAGCTAAAAAATAGAATTAAAAAAAAAAGATTATTTTGTGCAATTATTTTGTTTCATGAAACGTTCAATTAGGAAAGAAGGATTATTTTAAAAATGCGTAACATTTTCTCCAGAAAAAATCAACTTTAAGATGTCTGAATCTTTTTTTTTATTTTGGCTGCCACAGAAAGTTATAGAAAACTGATGTATAGCAAACAGCCTTTCGGCAATGCTCAAAGATTCTTTTTTTTTGCAGAATTGCAATGTTTTTTGTTGTCAAACGTAGTTTCAACAAAGCTTTGCCATAACCAGCAGGAACCGAACCTCGTTCGCAACCTTTATCGGGATAACAAACGCAGCATCTTCCTCACCTCAACGCCGAATTTCCAACGAAAAAATCGTCTCGACAAACAATTGGGCGTAAAATTGAATAAAAATCCCGGACGACGTCCCGTAGTGAGACGTCAACTTTTTTGTGTTCATCTCCAGAGGGATAAGAAAAGAAGTTGTACCGTCAATATTTTACGTTTGTTTGCCATCAAAGGAGACGTTTAGTTTTTGTTTGCTCCGCACGAACGACGACCGAAGGAATCGAGGGAAGCCTTGGGATTTCAGCTCGACAAAGCCCACAGAATCCCTCGGAGTTGTGGCCATCAAAGCAAACCAAAAGTTGGCGGCAATGGCAGTGGTATCGATTGGCCGAAGATGCCGCCGTCGCCGCCGCCTTTGACCGGAAATCTTTTCGCAACATTCTTAGGGGTCCCCGGGCCGATGAATGCATCAATATTGTACGGATCTGTTACAAAACATCGATTGTGTTTGGGAGCAAAATTAAACTAAACAAACATGAAACTGTCGGGTATCGGGTTTGGCTGGTTCGGCCGAGCAGCTGCAGCTGCTAAGATGCACGTGCAAACGATGCAATTTTTCGGAAGGTGAAAATTGAGAATTTTATTTGAGAAGTCACTTTGGAATAATTGGCGGACGAATCAATTCTTTCTTTGGTTGCGATTGTACAGAAAGAAGACAAAACACACTTTTTCATGTAACCTAATTTATTGAAAAGTAGGTATATTTTGTTTTTTCACTGAAGGTCTAGAATATGACCAGTTGTAAATAAAGATTATTGTTTAAACATACAAATGAATCAATTTAAAAGTATACGAATATTGAGCTTCTGTATTTTGGATTAGAATTGCAAAACAATTTTAATCACGAATTAAGCAATGTTTCTCAAATATTTTAACTATCAAAATTTTTAGTTCAAAATACCAAATACCAAAATAAATTATTCTAATTGTCGATGCGCAGTATTTTTTCAGTAATTATTAATTTTTTAATTACATTTTTTTTTATTTTTCTAACTGATATGTTGAGTTCATTAACTACGCCCGATTTGATGGCGTACTCAGAATTCCGAAAAAACGTATTTTTCATCGAAAAAAATATATACTCAAAACCAGTTTCAAAAATTGTGCCATTTTTCGTTACTTGACTATACATTTTTTTGGGAATTGTCATTCTATGAGAAATTTACACATTAACATGTACATTAAATTGCCCACAGAATGACATATCCCAAATTTGTTTACAGTCGAGTAACGAAGAATGGCGCAATATTCGGAACTATTTTTGAAGTGTAATGTAAAATGGAGCTTAGATTCGTGATCAGGGACAAAAGTTACCCCTTAAGACAAAGTTTCATACAAATCTAAGAGGGGTCGAAGTTACAGCTGTGTGAGTTGACGGAGAATTACTTATTTCATAGAATCGATTTTGAATTAATTCAATCAAAATAGAGGGATATATAATTTGAATCTCAAATCGTTCAATTTACAGATTTTCGGGCACCTCAACTGACCCATAAACACACTCTCCAACGACTCCCCTCAAATCTAGTTCAAATACGATGACCCTGAACCGCACAATTAGCCCCCAACCGAACCGCTCACCGCGCCGCCGCCAAATAGACCCCGATCGGCAGGACCAATTAGTGCAACACACGACACCTATTAGCACCCGATCGCAGCAAGCGCCGCACCGTCGCTCGATTGCCGCGCTTAATTTCTTTCTCTCTTTCTTCATCGCAATCATCGCAGCAATCCAATCGTCGTCGTGTTATTTTCATGGTCGCCACTTCTGCTGCGTGTGCTCAGCGCCTGCTTCGGTCGCTCGCGTCATCCGCGTGTCGAGCACAAACCCCGAATAACGTCGCGATAAGAGAAGTGAAAGAAACAAAGGAGGAACGAGGAACGACAAAAACACATTGTGGGAAATGTCGGAGAAAGAGTTGGAAAAGCCCCCAAAGCTTCGGGTTCGATGCGCGTATATCATTTTGTGGCTTGGCCACTTATGGCCACTTCCAACGCCACGCCACACCACTCCAAACGCTACCCCAAAAACAACCAGCAGCAGCTCCTTGTGGCCTGAGAAAGAATATATTCTTATTTAATAAAGCAGGTGTATCGCGCAACCTCTTTATTTTATCACTATTATTATTTATTTTGTGAGAACTGTGAAGTAAGCAAGGTTCTCACGCTTGTAAAAAGAGATTTTTTTCGGTCGATCGCTCCTCTTCGGCGCACATACACACACGGACCACTGACTCACATAAGGTGCTTCGGGTGTTGCGTTTGGAGAAAGAGGAAAACAGGTGAAATTGTCAATTTAGTACTTCGGTGACAGTTTTGGGACTGGGTGTTGAAATCAGAAGCCTTGGAGTGTTATTTTTTGTATTAGATTAGGGGAGGAGCCTGATTTTCTATCGGGCACCTGATGTTGACTTAATAGTACGTTGATACTAGCTAACTAGAAAGTTAAAAAGCATGTTTCAATCAAATGTTTGGAAAAACACCGAATTCAAAAATCAGAAAGTTTCCCCTTTTTAAACTGGTTTTAACTAAATGGACTAGTAGACCAAATAATGTACCGTGCGTCTCCTCTGGAAATATTCAATTTTAGTCATTTCATGGAGACGCATGATTGATCGGTAACAAAATCAAGCTATTATGGGACCATCCATTAGGCGTCATCCATAAAGTATGTCACGCTCTAGGGGGGGAGGGGGGGTCTGAGCAAGTGTGACATTGCATGTTATAAGTATAGGAAAAGCGTGACAAAGGGGGGGGGAGGGGGGGGGGGGTAAATTTTGGCCGATTTTAGCGTGACGTACTTTATGGATGAAGCCTTAACCACATATACATTTTTTTATAGTTCCAGACACCTTTTCCATTCTTTCTCCCATGTGGATCATTGTCCAATGTCCATACAAAAAAAAAGGTTTTTGTATGGTGCCAAATTTTATATTTATTTATGCTTTGAGTGTTTCTGCACAAAATATCGGAATTTATATGATTTGTAGATTGAATTTAAATCTACAACATATCAGTTGCCTTGCGCAGTTAATTTTGTCGACCTGAATAGACAACAATAAACTGTGATTAATTGAAAAAGTCAAAAAGTCCTTTTGCTGTTAAATTTATTTGAGTTATAATTTAAAAAATTATTATTCCAGATTTTGAATTTGTTCACTTTTTGATTGATAAAAAACCCTTATTCTAGCAATGCACTAGCCAAAGGGTCATTCTAATAAAAAAATGGATTAACTTTTCGATACCACACAAAACTATTTCTGAACTTTTTTTTTAATGAAAAACACGTTTTTTTCGAAAATTTGAGTACGCCATCAAATCGGGCGTCGTTTGACACCAAATTTCTATCTCTTTATGGTTTTGAGCCACCAATCATTGAAAAACGTGTTTCAGGGACCAACATTTCCCCTTAGGATAAAGTTTCTTGGAAATCGAAGAGGGGTCGGGGAAACTTTTTCCGATTTCGTGTGAGTAGGCGGAGAATTATCCATAGAAAAATCATAAAATTCTGTGAAAAACTTCGATTGGCAAAAAAATTTATACATTTTTATATTTATTTTTTACAGTAATTTGAAAAAAGCTTTCAGAAAAAGCCTAACCGATATCGGATGTTTATGGTATATTTTGTACTTTTAATGCAACCATCCTTGGGATTTATCAAGTTGAACAAAAATGCGAGCTATTTTTAAAAATGTAAAAATGGTTTTTTAGGACCTCAAACTTCATTGCCCGTTTTACCCCACTTTCTATTGTCGTAGAGGGCTTATGTTACAAATAAGTTCTTTATGTATAGACAAACAAACACTGACAGTTTCATCCAAATGAGTGAACTTCGATAAGACCTCTAGAAAAAACAGAGCAAAATCTACCTTGATCTTAAAAAATGTGCTTTTTTTGAAAATATTTTCAATCCCGAAAAAAACTAAAGAATTCTACCATCAAAAATGAAAACAGATAGGTATCAATGGTTAAAAAACTAGTTCATTTAGCCAAATATATTTAATTTGCTATCTTTGAATTCTTGTAAACGAATATTCCTAGGGTTTTTTTCTGTTAATTTTCCGGGAAGTCATGCAATTTAAGAAAAAGCATTAGTAGTATTTAGTTTTTCATATTTCAAATGTCAAAATAAATTATTGAATGCTCAATGCCATCTAAATTCAAGCACTATTTAATGATTATGAAGGAATTATTTCTACTTTGCTTATTTAGAATTTTCTACCGAACTTCCACAGAATTCGCCGTTCTAAAGCATTGTTAAAATAATTTATTTTCTATCTGTTCTCGTCGAGTTCTAGGCTATACTATCTAAACACATTGCAAAATACAGAATCATATTTTACTAAATATTTTACTAAATCAAATTTTGGGTATGTTTTGTGCGGTGCTTTTTTAAGATGCCAGGCGTCTGCACAGATTAATCCTCAAAAAATAAGATTCAATGGAGGCGATTGGTTTCTTAGAGTTATTCTATTGCATTACCTAAAATATAATGATGTAAATAATATGATAGAAATTGGGATCAACAAGTTATTTATAAGTTTTTAAAGAACCACTTTGTAAATTTAAACAAAACTTTCTCCACCTTTTAGGTGATTTACTCCCCCACTCTTATTTTCGTGTACACACACGCTGCGGACAAACAACACACACGTTTGTTGTTTTTTCTTCAGCTTTTTTTTTCGGGGGGCCTCTCCGCGGTCGTGGCGACAACCAGCAACAGGAAAAAGCAGCTCACCGTAGCTCGTGCACCTGGTAGCAATTTTCGAACTTTGCTGTCGTCGTCGTCTTCTGGGCTGGGGTCTTAATCGTAGTAGTCTTCTTTTTTGTTTTGGCTCCCGCGGGTCCGTCCGCCCCCCCCCCTCTCCTCTGGCCTACTGCGTCCACAAGAAAAATGTTATGAAAATGTCTTTTTGACGTTGTTTTTGTTTTTGCCTTGTCCGCCTGCGTTTTTTTAAATTGCTTATTTTTTTGCTGCTGCAAGTGCACCCCGAAAATAACACGGCTACTGCGCAGAGAGTGGCCGCGGCCAGTGTTACAGATGGCTCTTTTTCCCACGGATCCACTACTACTCGGACCGGACTCGACTCGACGTGATCGAAGCCTGTTCGGGGTTGTTGCTTTTGCTGCAATTAAGGATACGTTGCGGATTGATCCGGTAGCTGCTGCAGTAGCAGGTGTGGCTGTGTGATGGGGAGGAAAACGCGGACGGATGAGAAAGAGATGCGCGAATCGATTCTGGTGGCGTCAGAAGTGGCGGCGCACAGATTTTCGCAAACACGTGGTTCCGTGGCAGCTTCTGCGCAGGGTAATTTGAGCGCGATGGTAACGAGCAATTTTCGGTGGAGATTGATTTTGAGAGATTAGAAGCTGGGCAATGTTCGGTAGAACTGCTGGAGGAAGAAGTAACCGCGAAATGTCGGAGCATATGGTTGATTTTATCGCGAATTTGGCCGGGGAGCCTAATGCAAGCTTAGCCAGATCGTTTAGTGATCTTCGAGAGGGGTTAATCCACGTTCTAACAGATGGGCAATTTGCAGAACTGGCAGGTTGATGACTAGGCGGTGATGATGAGATGACGGAAAGATTCTTAACTCAGACTAGCATAAGGTTGAAGTTCCAAAATCTATAATTTATCGACCGTGACAAGAGCAAATTCCACCTGCCTCATCGCATATTTTAAAATGCTATAAAAACTCTCAAAAATCTACACATTTTATCTACCAAAACTCTTGTCGGAACTGGTCATTTTCCACACCCTCCAGCGATTATGCCACTGCTCAATCATCCAACGGCACCTCCCACGGATGACCATCCCGAAATAAGATCCTTCGGAGCCGACAATTTCTACGAATCCAAACCGCAAGGCCTACTGCGCTTTGCTTTGATGTTGACCCGCACGCTGCGAAAATCTTCGTGTTCCACCTGACCTGCAGCAACACTGCACTGACTGCTGGGAGGTCGTCGAAGGAGGAGGCGTCTCAGGATCTAGTAGGCTGACTTGGGTTGGGGGAGTGTCAAACCTGTTGCGAGGGCTCGTCGCTTGCTTTGTCGGTCTTTTGTACCACCACCAGCTCACGGTGAGGGAAGTCATTACCGCACGTGTTCTAGAGGCTGTGGTTGCTGCGATCACTTGATGCGTGGAAAATGCGAAAATTGCCGGATCCGACTAAATCGAATCGTTTTTCTTTGGAACCAAGTTTGATGGTTCAATACGGTTACGAGACATGTAAACTACATTTTTAATGAGCATTTTACTGAAATAGTCCATGTGTCACGAGCATCTGCAGCTTTATCTATTTTGTCCCTCGAAACCCCTTTTCATAAACAACGCCCTCACAGTAAATCATATTGCGCGTACCAAAGCATGCCATGAACTTGAAAAATCTCCCGCCTGAGCTGTCGATCGGCGCCACCACCCGCTTTCTCAACGCGCCAACTGCGATGACGTTAACCCGACCCGCACCCTAGTAATCGCATGCTTGTGTATAGTTTAGTGTAACATCTCACAGATCAATTACCACCCGAGGTTTATCGCTGGCTGCAGGGGATTAGTCCCGAAGATTAGAACTACGCCGCCGCATCATTTGTTTTTCCACAGAAAAGCCCCGAATTTCCACTTGAGGAGGAAGCAAAAAATCTCTCCATTTGTTATGGTGACAAGCCGAACACCATCAACGAGTTCTCTAGGGTCGCTCCGGCAGTGTCCAATTACGATGCAAATGTGCACTCATCTGTATGCACTTGAGCGCCCGAACAGCTCGCGGCACTTGACACGGCCTACTGCGATGCCCGCGCCACCCTCGGTCGATCAGGAAAACCATTAGAAAAGAAACCCTATTGGAATGTCTAATAGGCATTTTGAAAATTGATGTTTGGTAAATATCGCCAGGTCGAAACGAAACATGGAGCGACAAAAAAAAGAACCCAGAAAACTAGGAATTGAAGGATGGAGGAAAAAATCATCACATAACAATTTGAAGGACCGCTAACGAACGGATCCTTTGGTGGGCGCATCGTATGCATCATCGGCTTCTAATGTTTCAAATATATCTAACCGAAAATGTTTGGACGCGGGATTTGGAAACACACACAGAAGAGGGGAAAACAAGAACAAGAAAAATAAGTAGAAAGTTCTATGCAGCGAGATGTTCCGATAAGTATGCGACGAAAACGACGCGAACGTCGAGGACGGTGGAATATGGGCGTGGATGTGGATGGATGGTTCGAGATAAGTTGGTTCGGGAGCAATTCAACTAGCAGGTTTTATACGTTGCTTCCAAATCGCGTCATAGTAATTTTACCTTCTCGAACTCGAAGCGTCTTATTTGGGAATTCGGTGGAGAATTTCACTTATCCCCTTGAAAAAATCTTCCAAATCTTTTTCTTTTGAGAGCTGTCAATGGACGGCTGAGTCAGAGTCAGTGAGTTTCAGTCAGAGTCAGAGTCAGAGTCAGAGTCAGAGTCAGAGTCAGAGTCAGAGTCAGAGTCAGAGTCAGAGTCAGAGTCCCCGAAGACTTGAATGATTTAAATGCATTCAAAAAAAATACGAAGCAATTCTTCCTGAAAAATTGCACCTCAAACTGTAAAATTGAAATAATATTTAAGTGTTGTTCGGGCAAATTGGAACACGAAACCCCGACAAAAACAATCGCAGGTTCTTTGCCTCATCATTGATTTTTTTCCTCGCCACCAGTTCGCCAATCCAACCAACAATTACGAAATGTACCAGCAAATGTGCGTAATTGAAGGTCATTTGTGGCTCATCTCTTTCCCTCACAATTGCACCACTCCAAATTGTCCGCCACACTTGCAGCAACAGCACCACAATCTTCAACCTCTCAACCGACTCCTCAAGAACAGTAACGAAAACCCATTCCTGAACGTAACACAACAAAAAAACCAGAACTCATAAAAAACGAATCCTGCGCCCCCGGGCCCAGAGGCCATTAACGATCCGCCAGTAATTTAAGGAGGCCATCGGATCGGACCCGACCAGGAGAAGCCCGCGGGGAAACGGGAGGAGAAAGGACCGAAACACTGTTCAATTTGAACACGTGCATCCCGAAAATGATGGTCAGGGTCCTAACCGAACATAAAAAAAGAAGAATATTCCTTCGTTATTTTTATCGCCGGGTTCCTCGCCTCCCCGGCCCGATCGGTCCCCGAAGCTTGCGTGCTTGTACATGTTTTGAGTCAAATTGCTGGAAAAATTGGTTTACAGGGTGACCCCGCCAGGGGTCCGAACGCATGGAGCTTAACTCACAATTATTTATTTTAAAGTTGACCAAATAGCCCAAAACCCGTCCAAATATCGTCACACAGCCTACCACGTTCCATCGCTACCAACCCGGCGACAAAATTCCGGCACACCCTGTGCGCGCCTACTTTGCCGCGTCGCCGCCGCCGGCTCCGCAGTGGTTTTGGGTTGTTTTTGTGTTTTGCTTTTACAGAGTGCACGTGTTCAATGAAAGTGTGGGAAAATATCTCGAAACTCAGTCACTTGATTTTTTTTATTTATGTTTTTCCTTCCATTCCTCCATTCTCGGCCGGTTCGGCCCGACACGGCTTGATGAGATGGTCGAGTTTTCTTCGTATTCTTTGGGTTTTTCTTTTCGAGCATGAAAGGGCTCTCCTTCCTTGAGCTGTAAGATGAGCTGAGCGGAGGAGGTGGACGAGGAGGGAGGCCAAAGGACAGGCCAACGTTAGGGTGTATTTAAAGTAAGCAAACATCATAAAAAGAATGATGATGAAGGAAATGTCTAAAATTACCCCATACTGACAGAATGTATGTACGCACGGATATACGACTTTTCAGGGAAGAAGGACCTGCAGGGGTTGAGGAGGACGAGGAGGGAAAGGTTGCATCTCGGGCGAGAAATAAGGACACTTGTTCACTAGCCATGGGAAAGTTGAATTTTTAGGTCCGCTTGAAATTCTATGAACCATAAAGAAGGATAACATTAAGAGGAATGCTGAAAATGGGATTCTTTTTGATGGATTTGATGAAACTGTTGGTATTCTGATTGAAAAAAAAGCTCACAAATAAGAATTATTTTGTAACATTATTTTCACTTTTTTTGATATCATCAATTTTGCATTTCTATAAAAGTTTCATAAGACAATAGTTATTCAAGGACAGCTGTCTCAATATGAAAATAAATTTGTCAAATATTATTAAAAAAATTTAATAATAATACAAGAAAGCCCGAACCCACCCTGCTAGGCAGTCAACCGTGCGCAACCATATTAGATCGAAAAATGATAGTAATCTTTCCTCCAGCAAAAGAGGGATCTATGCCAGCAAATTACGTGTCGTTTCTGACGATTCCTGAAAACAAAGTGTGACTAAAAGGTTTTCGAGTCCTTTTTTCACCTCCTCCTACACTCCTTCTCCAATAAGGATTTTTTTTGTGTTCTATAGTGGGAGGGCCCGGCAGCCTATTATTTATCGTTGAAATTTTATTCCCGATCTTTTTTTGTGTGTGTTCTATTGGTTCGACGATCGGACAAAACACTGCAGAGAGAAGAAAAAAAAACGTTAAGACCCTAAAGAGACCTTTCTGCAGGGCTTATTTCGTGGGATAGTTTTCGGGTCGAACAATACCAAAAGTTTTATTTTTATTTTACAGTTTTCATTTTTTTCTCGAGCTGCTGAGGCAGTTTTTGTTACACGGTGGACAAAAGCCAAATTGAAAGTTCTAAGGTCCCTGATCTGCATTGTCTCCGAGGCTGCCAATTCTATTCAGCCAAAGAAGAGGGATTTGGCTTCCTGGACCCCGGAGAAAGAAAAAAAAGTAAGCAGTGAGATGTTGCATTTTGCTGGACCGGGCTCTGGCCAAACAATTGGAAAGTTATAACAATATCATCAAAGTGTATAACCTCGAGGCGAATCCCGGCCAGGCCCCGGGTTTTCGGTTAGTTTTTCGGGTGGCGAATAATCGATTTAGAGGAATTTGCCAGGGCAAATAGGCAGGCCATCGAAGGCGAGGATCTCGGGGTCGAGGATCGAGCAAATTTCGCACGTGTTCAGCGATGAAAGGAAGGATTCCTTCGAGGGTTGATCCTGGGCTGATTGTGTTGCTTTTAGGGACAATTATATGATCGCCATACAATTTGGGTTCGATTTTTATTGAATGCCTTATGAGTTGGATGTTTTTTTTATTATGCTGGTGACAACGATGACATGGTCAGATGGCCGTTTTTTGAACGGTTTTTGTGAGCTGCTTTTTTGTCATTGGGAAATAAATGTGTTTGACCATTGTCGTTGGATTTTTTCTGGGCAGACCGATTAGATCAATATTTGAGCGCAAATGTTTGTAATGCTCTCGGCAGATGTGGAGGACTCTTCAGAAGGCAATTAATTTCTGTTCCAGATGGGTCCTTTGTGATTGGTTTCGATTCTAAAGACATTCAGTGAATTCTTAGAAATTATAAGGATTGAAGTCATCTGCACTCTGCCAATTATAATGGCTTTAACTCAATTTATTACGTAATCTATAGTTGTCGAACCATATTTCCAAATATTATAATTGAAAATTATTGGGTAGCTAAATCAACGATTCCGTATCCAGCTTGTACAGATTAAGCAATTCCGGCTCCAGCTAACTTTGACTTTAACATCAACTCCCATACAAATTTGGGGAAAATTTGCCAACTTTGAGTCTTCATAAGGTACCCGAATCCGAATCTGGATAAAAGTTGTGAAAAGTTGATCTGTGAGATGCTCTAACATGCAATAACTTGGTCGGGTTTAGGTCATCGCAGTTGGCACGTTGGGAAAACGGCTGGTGGCGCCGATCGACAGCTCAGGCGGGAGATTTTTCAAGTTCATGGCATGCTTTGGTACGCGCGATATGATTTACTGTAAGGGCGTTGTTTATGAAAAGGGGTTTCGAGGGACAAAATAGATAAAGCTGCAGATGCTCGTGGCTCATGGGCTATATCAGTTAAAAATTCATTAAAAATGTAGTTTACATGTCTCGTAACCGTATTGAACCATCAAACTTGGTTCCAAAGAAAAGCGATTAGATTTAGTAGGATCCGGCAATTTTCGCATTTTCCACGCATCAAGTGATCGCAGCAACCTCTAGAACACGTGCGGTAATGACTTCCCTCACAATGTTGGTGGTGGTACAAAAGACCGACAAAGCAAGCGACGAGCCCTCGCAACAGGTTTGACACTCCCCCAACACAAGTCAGCCATGCATCGTCAGCTTAGGCCTACTAGATCCTGAGACGCCTCCTCCTTCGACGACCTCCCAGCAGTGCAGTGTTGCTGCAGGTCAGGTGGAACACGAAGATTTTCGCAGCGTGCGGGTCAACATCAAAGCAAAGCGCAGTAGGCCTTGCGGTTTGGATTCGTAGAAATTGTCGGCTCGGAAGGATCTTCTTCTCGGGATGGTCATCCGTGGGAGGAGGTGCCGTTGGGTGATTGAGCAGTTGCCTAATCGCTGGAGGGTGTGGAAAATGACCAGTTCCGACAAGAGTTTGGGTAGATAAAATGTGTAGATTTTAGAAACTTTTTATAGCATTTTGAAATATGTAGTGAGGCAGGTGGAATTTGCTCATGTCACGGTCGATAAATTATAGAATTTGGAACTTCAACCTTATGCAAACCTTATGCTGCCAACTGGAATCATCAGCTAAATGTGCAAAGTTTTAATTTACAGTCCAGATTCTTTTATCCAGAGTCCTTCCAAAAAATCAATTTTTGACATCATTTTTAATTTTCTTGTTTGAAAATTTTAAGGGTAATTTGATTAGAAAAATGCATATCCTCACTGCAAGAATGAGAGTCAATATGTATTATATTACACTCAAACCCCGATGGTTTGACACTAACTGTTGTCAAACGAACGGGGTCACTTTATAGTTTGACATCCCTTTTACACCGAGTTCACACACACTATAAAACGTTTGATTTGTTTTGGGTACAAAAATTAAAATAGTGTTAAACGAAAAAATGACCAACTACCGGGGGTTTAGGCTACAATCAACTTTTCAAACATGAAATACATTTGGGTTCGCTGGACTCGAATATGATCTCTGCTTCAATGCATCAAAGTGAACATTGCTTGTTAGGCAAGTTAAACCGAATACCACAGAAAATTGTATGAACCTTCACTAATATCCTGTATTCGCCATATAGGCTGCCATTTTGGATTAAATATTCCCACTTAGTAGAATTTGTAGCAGGCTTAGAATCGTATTAGAGTCCAACGATCAAAAATAAAGATATATATTTTCATTATTCGTTTATCTGAAATTATTCGAATAATCAAACTTCGAACAATAAAAACCTTGTATATTTGAGACCAGACTGCAGCTTCGAAATTTAAAAATTCTAAGGATGTCAGTTGACAAGCGAAGCTGATTTTCCTCAACTGTAATAACATTCTGTAATTGATCTCATCAGTAGATAATAATGTGATCAGCCCTACTATTCTTGTTGCGCTATTTTTGTAAGCAAACAAATCACGAAATATCGTTTACGTCACACAATACCCGGGACGGTTTCAATTGAAAACCCCGAGTTATGTTGTCCTACGCAAGTGCTAAATTAAATAATATCCTCACAGCAAAGTATCACATAATTGAAGGAACAAAAATAAACAGCCGACAGTTCAATCTTCATTTCCGGCCGCCCCTTACAAAGCGCGGCTTGCTTGGATAACCGCACACCGCATTACCTTAAGAAAACCTTAAGACGAATTTCGGTTCGGTTGCTTAGGTTTCAGATTAGCACACAAAATCCCTACCTTTGATGAGAGTGAAATGAGGTTCGTTTTCGAAAAGAAAAGATCCCAGCTTCCAACAATGTTGGCAGGTCAATTCGAGCCGACGATTTGACGTTTTCCATCAAAACGGCAATGAAAATATTTTCCCTCTCCCACGATACGCTTGAAAAGAGCGCCTGATGAGGTGAGAAGCTGGGACAATAGAAAAAGGATCCTTCGTTTTTTTTTTGATCGGAAAAAAATCTCGAAAAAAAAGCATCGCGAACGTTGCGAGAAAACGGACGGAAAACTAAATATAACGCTAAAATGATTTCTGGTGCGTTGATTTTTTTTTGTGATTTTCTACCGTTGCTTCCAGGGGTGGTTTATCGTCGTTTTGTTCCTACCGCTTTTGCTGCGCGACGAGGGGTCGTCCAATTGCACATTCAAGTCATCTTTTAAAAAAGTCATAATTAAAACAAGCAAAATTCTTTATCCTAAACTTTTTAAACTTTCAAAAAATTAGATCTCTTTTATAAATTTTGCATTTTTACAAAATTGGACCCCTCGATTTAGTGTTGGCTTGTCCCTACCCTTTTAGTTTTTTTACGAGGGGTGCCTCAATCGTTCAATATTTTAACATTTATTTATAAAATAAAATCTAAAATGTATTTTCCATCATAAAATCATTGCTTTAAAAATAATTTTTGTTCAATTAAAATATTTTCACAATGTGGACCCCTCGTTCCCCCAGCAAGCCATTATCTGTATCTACATCGAAAGGTAAAAATTTACAAATATCCACAGAGAGGGGTCCCACAAAAACGCGCTCAAAGTGCATCCCAAACTACCTGCTCGATCCTTCCTGGCGGCAGCGACGACGAACCTTCCGGGGTCCGACAACTTGGCGGCAACAGGTAATTTCTAGACCTAGAGATTTATGGAACCTGCAAGGGACCTCCACAGCGCGAGATTTTGTGGATAGTAAAAAATTAACGATTTTTCCGTTTCGAGCACCGCAGTAGGCCGGGGTCCTGTACCTGTCAAGCAGGGAGAGGTCAGTTCGCAAAGAGAGCGGGCCTTATCTGGCTGAAGAGGAAGTCCTGAAGCAATTATGCCCCGCCAGCAAGACGAGATAAGCCCCCGGGAAGAGTCCCAAAGTGCTCGAGTGAGGCATTAGCATTTCAAATCAGGAACTGCTCAAGGTTGTTTGCGAACAAAATGCCAAACTTGTGCGCTTTCAAATGCTAAACAAGGTGCCCAATAAATTTCGAAATTGATTTTCGGTTGAGAACTTGCTAGCTTTCTCATGAAAATGTTAATTTTTAAACACAAATCTTTAAGCGTCATAAAGGCAGGTACAAACTGCAAGTTGATGTCTAGTTTTGGAAAATTCTCACACTTTGCAGAAAATATAATATAATTTATTCATTGCAGAAGGTGAAAATATTCATGAATATTGAAATAAACTTGTTTGGACCCAAACCTGCAGTAACGTTCAGGTTCATTTGGGCGAAAATTTCAGGTTATTAAGGTGCAAGTTCCTTTTGGTGGAAAGTGTGAGAATTTTAAAATGCAAATGTCAGTTTTTCGTCAGATTCATAAAATATTCCAAAATCAGGTAGTGATACTTGCCGTTCTACACTTTACAGTCGTCGGAAATGCAAATTAACCATAAATAAGGATCTAGAAGGAAATGTGGGAAAGTTCAACCCCCAAAGTTTCCTGCACCCTCACACCTTACGGTGAACCCTTCCACACCCTATTCATGCAAATTCCGCACCCTAATCCCTTCGATAAACAACGCAATCAAAGCAAGCGTTGGAAACAGAAAAAAAAATGTTGACAGCTGTGATCGCCATTTGTGCGGAAACGCAGCAATCGGTGGGAAAATTTGCCTTGCAGGACCGAGGACACGTAGGGTTATCCCGCAAGGCCAACTGCGACGTCGATGGTCAATGGCGCACGTGATTCGAACAAATGCAGGGGGAAAAGTCACTTGCTCACGTACTGTTTGACACTTGTTTGTGATTTTTGTTTTTTTTTCACTTCGTGTGCGATGCTTCGAGTGATGCTGAGTTGTTTGGTCAGTTGTTGAGTCAATCGGACGGTTTCTTTTCTTCCAGAAACGGACGAACGTGGAGGAAGCAAGGGATTTGGACCGGACCGGATCTTTAAACTTTTTTTTCGAGTTTTTAATTATAGCCGGTCAGAAACGTGGTGCATAATAGGGAATAGGTCAATTACGGGGTTGGATTTTGGTGTGGTCTAAATGGGTGTTAGGATTTTAAAACCGGTTTGGACCGCTCATTGTTCGAGATGGTAGAAAAGGGATAATTTGATTCCGGTTCTACTGCGACGGATAACTCGCATGCTCCACTGCTTGAATGGTTTTAATTCCGTCTAATTTGGTCATAATTAAGACGATTTGGGCTATCTAATCGCTGCGTCAAGATTACAGGAAACCTCCACAAGTTTATGATTCAACCTGTGCCTGCTTTGATCCTCTCAGAATGCTATCAAACTCGTTTGACAGGACGCTCGCGGCCTACTTCGCGTACCGTGAGAAAGGTAAACATGGCTTGCCGGGACGCCACTGGTATTTACCAAGCGTTTGATAAGCACGTTTCGAACAGGATATGACCTGATAAAACGAGTCCGTATCGAAAAAGTCAACAAAACTCGACTCGTTGCGTTGCGTAGCTATTCGTCATACTTAAGTGAGGAAAACTGTCCCAAACAATCGAACGCATTCATGGGCTCAAAGGTCCTCCCAACCCCGGAGAACAACCTCTGGAACGAAAAGTGAAGATAAAATGTAAACACGAGGTTGGTCGTTTCCAAAGAAAAAACCGAGAGTTTCGTAAAAAGAGAAACAAAATTGGCTAGAACTTTTTGAAAAGGAATCTTGGCTTGGGAAAGAGATCCTGGGACGAAATGTTATTCTTTAGCGCTCGAACAAAAAACGTCCGGCTTAAGGGGCATTTCTTGGGAACGGACGTGTTTCGACTTGTTCGAACCTATCCTCGGTGCGTAGGCGAACCTAGTGTGACTCATTATTGTCGAATGGACATAAATAATTACGGATTGTGCGTGGACAAAGCCGGGGTTTTTCGCGTCCAGCGCTGCCCATTTCCCGTACACGTTTTCAACGGTTTAGATTTATCGATAAATTATTGGGAAGGAAATGCTGTTGCGCAGCCATTTGAAGGTACTTCTTTAGAAATTACAGAGGCTATTTGGTAGTCCGTTGGCTTTTCATTGGTGGGATGGGAGAAGGTCCTTGGAGGTTGGCTCTTTGATTGACTTTTTTGTCGAGACTGAATGGAACGGCTGCAGAGTCAAGATGTTCTGGGACGGGAACAAACTTGAAACTTCTTGATCAAACTTGAGCAAACGTGTTCATTTGGGTCCAGGAAATGGGTTACTCGAAAAAATTAGATCTCTCTTATAAAGTTTCTAAGGTTGAAATTTATGTTCAAACAAGCCACCCAAATTATTCTCAGATTAAAACAATTAGAACGTAAAAATAGTCTAACTTTGTTGTAAATCCATTTGTAAACAATACTTTAAGGCTTGGTCAAAAAATATTTTGATATTTTCCGTAGTTTGGATGATATTTAAATCTCGTTGCTCAAGATTCCTGTTAATGAAATCCGTTTAGTTTCTGAACATCCGCAACTCGATCGACTTCAACCATGCATAACATTTCGTGCTTGCCATTTCATTAGGGCACATAATTTTTTTAGACAAGAGTGTGTCCCTTTCACACCTTATGTGAACCTTCATTCGAGTGAAAGGGATACACTATTGTTTACAAAAGTTATGTGCCCTTTTGAAATGTTAGGCTCCATTTATACTATGTATTCTGACCCTCACAACGACTCGAATTGTTCTTAATTTGTCGAGTTGGACTCTGATTCCGGGTCTTCAAAATGGTCATATCCACTGAATTTGGCTCTAATTTCGATTCCAATTGAAAAGTCCTGATTTGAAGAATTTGTCTAATATTTTATTTGAAATTCATGCTTAAAACTTCAGAATCTTACAAAAATATTTGATTTGCAAGATTGAAACCACCAGGTCTATAGAGTTTGATAATTTTAGGAACTTTGAACTCCTTTGACTTTGAGTCCGTCCCGACATTAGTCATCATTAACTCCAATACAGGATTCCTCTCAGAATATATGCCGATTCCGACACAGATTCCGATTCCGATTCTGACATAGGGTTCTCTAATAGTTTCGATTCCAATGACTCTCGTTTCAATTTCTTTAAATTTAAAATTTGTTTTTTATTTGAATTGAAGATGTTTGTATGTTTGATTGTTTGGAAACTCCTTGACATACACAGTTAATTTATAATTTCAAATTAAATTGTTAGGTTAGTATAAAATGCTTTGAATCTGAAAATCTAGATTTTTTAGTAAAATTTCAAAATCTGAATTTTGAAATGAAAATTTTTGCTGTGTGACCTGAATTCCATCAAAGTAATCTCGGAAGAATTCCATCTAGATCTTCCGACTCAACGGGAAACCCACTGGTTGCTTCGACCACCACCAAACAAACCAACATTGTCTCAAAGGTAACCAGCCCATATGTTCGCGAGTGCTCCCTCACCCCAAACATTGCTCCGCTTAAACGGTTCCGGAAGATGTGTTTACAATTATCCAGCAGAACGAAAGCTTACGTAATTCGCGCGATGGCCTACTTGGCTGGCGCCGCACCGGTAACGATCCGCGCGCACATGGTGCGTTAAACGGCTTTAATTACACCACACGCGCACGCGAAACAACTGCGCGCCTACCTTGATGATGAGTGGGGTGAATCGCACCGCAGCACACCTGATGCGTTTTCCCACACTCGCAGAACCGGCTTTTGTAGAGTGAGGTAAACAAACGGCGAAATTTTTGTAAACAAGCGAAGCGGAATGTCACGAGCGATTTTTAGGGGGAAGGTGGGTGAGTGTGATATTTTTGGTTGATTGAGAAGGTTGGGTGAATTTTTGTTGTTTTGTTTTTTGTATTTTCAAAAAATAAACAATGGAAGACGATGGATCACATTAGCCTTAAATTTCTAATATCACAATTAAAATTAAAGCTGGCAACTTAGAGAACTATTAAAGCTTGTTCCGATTTCCTTAAGCACTAACGATGTTGGAAGAGATCATGATTTTGTTGTGTGGCGGGGGTGTGGGTTAATCCGAGTGTAGCCGGCTTAAGCCTGAGCCCAACGATCGCAGAACTCCTGCTGGGGGAGCTGGTGGTCGGAGTAGCACTGGCACGGCTGGACGAGATCGCTGTCGGCTTCACGGGAGACGGTGGTCCAGAAGAAGGTACCGGCCTCGGTGCGGGCAAAGTGAACCGGAACAAACTGTTCTTCGGGCTGCACCGGGAGGATCTGGACCTGTTGATCCTCGTAGACGTAGATGGCAGCGTTGGTGTGGCACTCGGAGATCTCGGCGAGGAGCTGAGACTCGAGGCGCTCGTTTTCACTGTTGTCGTACTCGTAATCCGGGACGAAGGACGGTTCCGGGATGTAGTAGGACTGCTCCTGCTTCTTGGACTGCTTCTTGCTCTTGAGCAGAGCGGCGATCGGCTTCAGGATCTTCTTGAGCTTGTACACTGGCGAAGACTTCATCAGCTTCTCGTTGTTGTACTTGTTTTCGTTGATGCTGTTGTTGCTGTGGGCAACGTTGTATCCGTGGGAATGCATCTTCACTGATTTTTGTTTTGCTTGTGGCACTTTACACGAGGCACTTTAACGTTATTTTTGCTTCGAGAGCGTTTGAGTTTTGAAGGAAAACTGAGCGTTCTTGGCTAAGTGAATGCACTTATGTGTGAACAGATCGAGTGTTGAACTGAGTATGATTTTCGAACGCACCGACGGCCCCTTTTATACCCGGGACCGGTCTTATCTGAGGGGTAAATTTCCAAAAAACGCAACCCCTCTCACTCGCACCGCTGCACCGCCAGTCCGTACGCACCGGCGAGACGGAAGATGCGACCAAAGCGATGACGAAAAAAGGATCATAGCGGCACAGGTCTGAGTAGGCGAAGAGCAGGGGTGGAGAGAAGCCAGAGGCAAAAGGGAATGGAAACGAAGCAGGCTATGGACGGACACACACAAAAAAAAGTCGAGCCTGAACGAGCGCTCTCGGCGAATCAGGGCTCGAGTTTAGGGGCAGGTGTTCCGTTCTCGACCCGGACCGATCCGTGGGACCGAGAGTAATCAGAGAAACCTGAGACAGGGACACTTGCTGGGGCATGGTGCGGCGTGGGACGAAAAAGGATAGCAAGTTGGAACACGGACTCGCAGCTTCAGCAAGGAAAAAAAGGAGCGTAATTTAATAAACAACAGCGTGGTATAGGAAAAGCAGAATTTTCGAAATCGTGGGAAACTGAAATCTTTTCCCACAGTTTGGAAGGCCCGAAAAAAAGGGCAGATGGTTAGCGAGGGTGATTATATTTTCGGTGAGTAAGTGTATACGCTGCCTCGCAGGATAAAAAGGAGGCGATATGGCCCTCATATGAGAGCACTGCGGTGGTGTGGTGTGGTGGACCAAGGAAGGAAAAAATATCCACTCCTGTTTGTGTATTCAGAGCATGGGAAACTGTTAAGAGAAACATAAAACTGCAAGAGGTTCCACATTGTGTCCTGTTTTTTTTTCTCTCTGTATGTTATAGGATGCTCTTCATTCATAATCAATTAATCCCCGTTCGTTTTTCAACTGCTGCTCTGCTCTGCTGGGATGCTGTTGCAATATGTATCCTACACCTTTTGTTCGGGATCCTTGTGGGATCGTGAGAAAGTTCCTCGTCCCACGATTTTTTCTCGCATCTTGCAGCATGTTTACGCTTTTTGTACATCTTCTGGAAAACCGTTGTCGACCCACTAAAAAGGAGACAATTAAGGGTATGCTTAATTGGTTTTGAACCTCTAAGGACCTCTTCGCACCCACAGCCTCCTTCGACATTGTGCGTGGGATCAAACCCTGGGAAAATTCTGGTGACCGTTGCGCGTTAGCGCAATTACCAGATCCCATCGTCATCCCAAAAAACGTTAGTCCGATAAGAAAAATTCCATCCCACAGAAAAAAAACCCTTTCTGCCTCAATTCCTTCACAGCTCAACGAGCAAAACAAAAAAATCAAAGCAAGCCCAACACGTGATACGGATAAAAAACAATCTCATGGCATGCTGCCGCTATCAAGCCGGTACCGCTCACTGCGGGGTTTGTTTACATTTTTTATATGCCCACACCGTTCGTTCGTTGATACCCCACGTGCAGGGCGCGAGATATTCACGCGCCTTCGAACGCGCGCGCTCGGCCAGCAAAGAGAAACGGACAAAATACGGTAGTTGAGGAGCGCGCGCGCGCGCAAAACGTGGACCCCAACACGAGGAGCAGCAGTTTGAATTTGAAACGGACGGGGAAAAGGGCGAATCGGCGATTGGCCAACACCAGTTGAAATTGGGAGTTGGGGCGTTAGAAAGGGGGATGTTTGGTTTAATTAGAACCTTCTGGTTTTTTTTGCGGGGTTCAATTTAATTAGAGCGACCTCCAAATTCCTCAAAGTAGGTCACTGAGAGCGTGGGAATGGTTTTCAAAGATTTTTTCAAAGATCCCAACCTGCAAGCAAACAGGTAGAAAAGGGAGCCCCCGTTCTAACAAAAACAACCCAATGTTTATGTTTATGGCACCCCTCACAAACGTACACGAGGTGAGAGGTACGATCAAGTGCGGGTAAGTACGGTGAAATGTTAAATTAAGGAGGGTCAGCAGCGGGGTTCGATCGACCTTGCGTGAGTTAGGGAGCGTGTAGGAATCGTCGTCGTAGACTCACATGTATGGTCTGCTTTCAGGGAAGTTAATGAGGAGAGGGTTTTTCGGTTTGAATGCCGAGGGGTGGATGCTTTTGTCATTTGGCTGAACGATCGGTGCCGGTATTGATCGAGGGACGGTTACGGGGCAGAAAGGTACAGAATTGGTTACGAATTGCGTGGGAATGATTTTAAAGTCATTTGTTATGTCAAAGGTAAAATGGTTTAAAAAATTTGTTTTTAAAATTTACGTCGTTATGATCGATTTAAACATTAGTTTTACTGCTTGTATAACCAAACAGTTCTCGGATTTGTTTTCAAATGGTCCTAAGCGCCAGTTGTAAACAAAGCCGTTTTTTGCTCGGTTCTTAATCAATTTAAGAATTTCCAAATTCAAAAATGCTTTGAATTCCCCAAAATGCGTCATTTAAAATGTTTGATGATAGTGCTGTAACTACAATTTGTTGAAGACCTTCTCTTTTTTTCGCTTCTGTTAATTTGTTTAAAGCATTTTGAAACTTGCGTAGAACTGGTAATAATTTGCTGAAATTTCAAAGAATTTTGGTTTACTCAGTATTGCGCAGATTCTTGTTGTATCGTCACGATTTTCTTAATTTTTTTTTCAAAATTGGCTCGCAACAATTAAATTACAAAACTGGTTTTTCAAGAAATCATCGGAACAAGAACAATTTCAAATCTTATAAATGATTTGCCAGAGCTTTTCCTCTGTGATTTGACAACGTTTTGAGATTTTACCATTTTGGGATCATTTTGTTAACCAAGGTACAGTAATATTCTTAAAAAATTACAGATCGCCCAATGATTAAAAATCATATAAAATCGTTAACTGAATATAATTATTTGCTTTTACCGATGACCTGCACATGTTAATGTTCAAAATAAACAAATTGAAGAAAACATTGACTCAAGAAATTTCCAAATCCGGAACTTTTTTTTCTCTAACAGATTTAAACAAACTTGAGTTATCTCCAGAGGTGCATATTTTCAACAAAATAATAGCGATAAACGATAAAATCAACACATTCTATAGTCAACTATGATTTAAAAAAAAAATTGTTATTATCTTGTTAACAAATCACCACAAAAGTGTTACGAGTTTGTGAGTGTTCTGAATATGTGGAATGGCTGTACTTTTGAAGACTTAGTTAAATGAAAATATGAGTAGTACGTTTCACAACGCTTTACAAATGCACTTTAATGGAATTTCATTTGGAAAAAGTATTAGGAAGGGCGAACAAAAAATAAAAAAAAAGATTTATTGTAACGTTTTTTTTTATTGTAAATGCAAACAGAGACTCATTTATTGATCAAACGTAAATTTGGTTCATGAGGATGAATAGCCTCGACTGTGCATTCATATGCCCTGACAAAATGACAGAATTTTAATTTTATGAATCCATGAACATTTTCTAATGATTTTCCAAAACTAATCGAGCTCAAATAACCATAAACATTTATCATCCAACGAGGTGACAAATTCCATCACCCAGCCAGTCAGACCCCTCCAGGCCTAATTTTGTTTTCGGTTCCACGCAGCAAAGTGCCATAACAAAGCAATCATCATCGTAGCAGCCCAGATTACTGAGGCCTCCTCGGAGATTTGTTCCCCCTCAACAGCAGCAACCTTGCATAACAGCGGCGCACACTTGGATTTGAAAGAAAGAAAAAAAAGTACCTGCTTCTGCTTGCAGGATGGTCTATTTTGTTCCTGCACTCCCTCGAAGAACGAAAAACGAACCACACTTTCCCACGATCATATTCCAGAACAACAACCCTCGTCGTCTCGACTCAACGACCAACGCATTCCGTTACACCCCAAGGCCTGCCTAGATTGCCTATTTGTTACGTCGTCGTCGATCTCCGGCCAGCATAAAACATAACCTAGACAAGTGGATGATGATGGCGAAATCGGTGCTTGTGCTTCTTCTTGGAAGTTCTTCCTCAGTTCTGCTGGTGGCGGTGGGCAAGTGCGCCGGAACGGTATTAATGGTTCATATTATACCCCCATTGACTACTGGAAGATACTACACGGTGTAGTACGCTCGATTGCCTGCGATTCCCGCGGGTGATGAAGATGATGATGATGATGACGACGGCACACGCGTGGGGTCTGGATTGGTGGTGGGGGGCACCCACCTAATAATGATGCCGAGCCTGCTTGGATTGTTTGTTTTTGCTTTCTGCTGGTGAGGTTTTCACACGGCCGAACGAAAGTGGTGGAAGGTGCCTACTTGGATGGTGGTGATGCATGATGATGGTTTATAGTGCTCAACGCCTACCGTAATTGGTTCTTGAATTACCGTTTTGAATGGGGCTGCGGACGCTTCTTGGCGGGTACGTACTGACTGTCTGACTGACGGCAAAGTGGTGCTAAATTGGGACTAATCGCAATTTACTGATTACTGTAGAGTAGGACAATTGGAAGGAGGATTTTTCTTTCTTCGTTTCCCTACAGTCAATTCGCTGTATGTCGGATGTTTTCGTTCAGGTGGAGCAAATTAGTTTTTTTAAACATCAGATAAAATTTCTCTTTATGATTCGAAAAATCATCTCTTATTATAAAAATCAATAATTTTTTGGCAAAATATGCATGTTATGAGAGTTTACTGTCAAGTTTTAAAATCATATAAGATCGGCATTAGTTCTTGTTGGAATGTTTGCACTTCTCACTATTATGGATTGAAATTGTATGCTTTTGATATGATCAAGATGCATGGTAATATGCACCTTTAAGCGGGAATCCAGATTTCTCGAATGTTAGACCACTTTTCAAAAATGCCTCTTCACGAATTTGCTAAAATGTGTCATTTCCGGATAAATAGATAAAATACACTTTCAAGTCCCATTTCATTTCAATGATCGGGATTTACGCATAGTTAATTATTAATTATTAATAATTATTAACAAACGAAGCACTGGAGTCTCGAGTAAAAAAAAAATGTCAGGGTCATAAAAATAAAAATAACAGAATAATTAACGGATTTCGTTTTGAAACGCTTTCCTAGCGTTTTGACAATATTTTTTTTGTATTTTGAAAATTGATTAATCACAGGACTACGATATTAAATTTGAAAAATATTTGCAACAGCCTAAGTTAATTAAAAAGAAAATATTTTCGAAAATATCAATAGTTCACAAAATGCAAAGGGTAGAGTTATCCTACACCAATCAGAATTTAAATTTCTATAAATTTTAGCTTTATGATAGTTATGTTTCATCTACATGTTTAATTTATATGTTTAATTCCGTAATGCTGTCGTGACCCTACTTACTTTTCCTGTCATTCATGAACGATGAAAAAGCCTACTTTTCTGTTCCAAAAATTACAAAAACAAATAGTAATAGTAACACTTTTCAAACTAAATGCTGAAAAGTTCTACTTTTCTGCACTGGAATGGATGCTGAAAAGTTGAACTTGTTTCGAAAAGTAATACTATTAAATTTTTTTTTTGATTTTAACGGTTAATTGACAAGATACATGAACATTTCACTTATAATTCCACTCAAAAGATGTTTTCTGGAATTGCAAAAAATGTTCTTTGACTTGATTTTTTTTCAGCACTCATTGTATTTATCCAACTCGATGAACCTAGTTAAATGTACGACTCGTGCTGAAAAAAACTTCTTTTTTGCAACTTGTTGCATAAACTACTTTTTTGGGTATTGTTACAATTTATATTTTTGTTTCTTAATTTTTATTAAAAACTTTTGAAAGGTAAAATAAAAACTTACAGAATTTTAAAGGTAATTAAAGTATAAATAGTGTATAGTAGAGTTTTTTTTGAAAAGGTCATTGAAACATAGGAAATCCCATAACCTTATCAAAAGTGTAGATGTGGTTTTTATTCACGATTTCATTAATATTTGTTTAAAATGTTTGATATATTTACACATTCATATAATTAAATTCTATTTAAGTTTTAACTAAATTTAAAAGTTTCTTATGATATTTAGGCTACCGATTTTTTGGAACGTAAACAATTCGTGAATTTATATTTAACCAAAAATCAGATAAGTGTTAAATTGAATTAAAAACGGAGCATTTTATAGTAATGATTAATGAATGACCCTTGATCCTTCCTCAACATTCAAATATTATGCTTTGCTTCATTGCGTATCGAAATTTCCGTTGGTGTTTTTTTAGAATCGATCACATAAAAATCACCGTTAATTTGGCTTACTTTTAAACTTATATTTAAGACAGAGAACAGTTTTTTAGCAACATTTCAGGTTTCAAGGCCATCAAAGCTTATTTAAGCTGTATGGAGGTCTTCAGAATCTCCAGAAAACCTTTAAATATTACTTAGGTTGATAATAACGGATGATAAAGTATCATGCGCCTCCACGAAATACAAAAGAGAAACAGTAGTTCGATGGAGTCATGTGGTACTTCAAGATCGTTTGGTGTTATTGGTCCGATTTGTTTTGTTTATATAAGACGCAGTGTATTGAACGTTTAAGTTGATCTGAATAATACGCAAGGAAGTCTTTTATTCAAATGTGGTTTTATAAGCGGTATAAACACCAAGAATTATTCTCATCAATCCAATCCCGACTAGTCACAGTTTACCTAACAACGCGTGCAGTAAACACACTTCTCAGGAATCAATTATACTTCTCTTCGGAGTTCGAACCCTCTCACCCCGGCTCATAAATAAAGACATTTATTCAAATATCTCATTCCGGTGCGGACTGTTCGTATGAGTCAATTGAGCCGTTGAGTTGGCCGCGCGCGCGTGGCCATAAAATGTGGGGAGAAAACAACTTATTCGTATACAATGTCTCTTTTATTGCCTTCCCCCCTCGTCCGGTGATGACTCCACCACGTGAAGCTAACCTTACCGGGCAGTCAACCAACGGTGGTCTTAATCCGCTTGGTACTAAAATAACCATATTCTAATAAAACACATACACGAGTGTCACATGGCTGGAGCGCATTCCACCAGTCGGTGTCAAACGGTGGTCATTGTCTGTCGTCTAACCGAACCCCGGGACCACGGTCGTTGTTTGCGCATGACGATGGAAATATAACCCCGGAGCACGTGCTGGCGCGCGGCGTCGATTCCGTGGCCGATAATAAAACACAACAACCACTGACTGCCAGGCAAACATCCAAGCAACCCATAATAGCAATAATAAAACACAAAAAGCACACACACACACATTCGCTGTATATCGCGCGCCATCGTGTCCGTTCGCCTGCTTCGTTTTTTTTTCAGCCTTCTTTCAGCCTCAACATTTGCAGCATTTGCGAAAAAAAAAAACTCGAGCAAAACGGCGAAAAAGAAAACACCGCAAAATCAGCAACATTGGAGCAATCCACGAAGAAGCTCCGGAGGCAACAAAACGAGCAACGATCTCACGGTCGCGTCGTCCGGTTCGCGCATGCTAAAAGCCCCCGCGGGAGAGCGAGCGAAAGGAAGAGAAGGAACAAGAGGGGAAGCACCAACGAGAGAACCAAACAGCAGTGTGCACAAGAAGCCTGGAGCCTCCTCCAGCATCCAAGACGGCGGCGGTGGCGGCTCTCACGCAAATCGACTCCACGCACCACCACAATCGCAGTATGCTCTGCCATGGTCGATGCTGGCCTGCCTTGTTTCACTTAAAAATCGTATAATAATAAATAATAAAACAAGCATTAGCGAAAAATCTCTTAGCTTGCACCTGCCTTTTATTCCCACGAGTCGGACAGGAAATATATATGATTGAAATGACTGCTAATGTGGACCGTGTCGGGGTGGTGGAGGAGGAGGAGGAGGGAGAGGAGGAATCGTGCGAGAAGCGAGCATAAGAAGGAGCAGGAGAAAGAAAACACAGAAAAAACAGTGAAGAAAAGGTTGAGCGTGTTCGGCGCGATTCCGTGCACGTGTGGACAGCGGGAAGGAGGTGGATGTGATGGTCAAAAATGATGTTTGGTTTGAATTTATGGGGTTCGTCGCTTGTAGGATCTAGTTGGAGTCTTTAAAATCAGAAATATGTTACTAGGGTGATACCGAAATATGAAAAAGGTTATTCAGTGTGAGTTTTTCTGCCAACTCACACGAAATCAGAGAAGGTTGTCCCGACCCCTTTTCGATTTGCGTGAAACTTTGTCTCAAGAGGAAATGTTGGTGTCTGATCACGAATCCGAGGTCCATTTTTCGATATCTTGACACCTTTCAATATTGAACACTCAAAAGAGGTGTTTTTCAATAATCTGCAGTCTGAAATGGTGAAGATGTGAAAATTTGGTGCCAAAAAAACTTTTAGGTAAAAATAGACGCTCGGTTTGATTGCGTGCTCAAAACTACAACAAACGTACTCTTCACAAAAAATATAAATATTTAAAAAACCACTGGCATTTCTCGGCACTCAATTGAAAAAAAATGTTACATGTTATTTTTTTACAGAGCAACAATTTTCTCCGAGAAATTTCCATGATTTCAAAAAATGCTACTCTAGATTACAAAAAATATGAAAATGTTGAGAATCTTAAGTTAGGTATTCTAGGTCAATGTTAACTAGAATGAACAGGTCTAGAAACAAGTTAATCAAAAAATTGGCCGAAATCTGAAAATCGCTGTTACTAGACAAAAATTCAATAAAATGTCAAAACTCAACAAGCATTCGAAGCTATTGTAAAAACCATTAATGAAAAAACGAAGTTGACTTTACAGCTGTCGGCCACCATTGCTAGTACCAACCACTAGTGTCTTCCTTTTTCTCTACAAGGACTTCGCCGCCCTGGGCTCCTAAGTGTATGAAAGTATGGCACGGAGCGACGGCGCCGAATACCCATATTTACACAAAGAATTTTAGAGCGCCCTCCGCGGGATTCGAACCGGCGACCTCTGGATTGTGAGTCCAGTGCGCGGTCCGATTGATCCACAAGGGCGGGACAACCATTAATGAAGGATGAAGCATTAATCAATCAAACATTCAGTAAGTTTTCGTACGATTTTTTACCTGATTAAAAGTAGCTTCAAGATTTATCTAACTTCTATTCATTGAATCGAATAATGAGTTTAAACTAATAATTACAGGATTCTAAGATACTTAATATAAAGCACCAAGCGTCTCCAGCGAAATGTAAAAAAAAACTCATGTCGATCTAGAAGTATGGCACTTTGAGTTTGATTTGAATACCGAAATTCGATAATATATTTACAAATCATGTCTCAGAATCCTGAAAGTATGACTTGTATTTTTCATTGAAAGCTAAACTAATCACTTATCTTTTGAGGCGTGTAGAGCTAAAATTGGCTCAGCCATTCCGGAAAAATGATTTTTGAAAGAGTGTTTTTTCAAAAATCTTCTATAACTATTTTTTGGACAACCCTATTTCGTATAGGCCCCTAATCATCAAACAAAATAGTCAAAACCGGTCTAATTATTTTGGCCAAGAAACTTCCAGGCCAAATTTGAGCCAAATCGGATCACTATTGATCTGGATTCACTGTATAATAGTGCAAATCATGGATTTACTTTTTATTTAATAAATCGTGTCTAAAATCAAGCTCATGTAATATTTTCCCTGAAAAAAGTGTTATATTCTAAGAAATTGGTTACTTTTTCTAACCCAATCCACTTTTTTTGACCCAATCTCATCTCCTAGGACCCAATTTCACCCCACTGACGTTACCATTAAAGTACAGTTAAACCTCGCATAGTGCGCAGGCGTTACGCTTTTTATTTATTCGATTTCTCTAAAACGACATCATCTTTTGCAAACCGTTTAAAGCTAATTGTAGATTGGAACAAGACGAACAAATTGCTTCAAAAAGATTGCAAAAATATGATGCCTTGTATGAGAAATCGACGAAATACAAAGCGTAACGCCTGGGCACTATGCGAGGTTTAACTGTAATCTACCATCTACTCTCTGAAACGATACGAGTAGGCCCCGAGGACAAAATCCAAAAAAACATTTCTTGAGTCTTTTATTGAAAAGGCCCTATATAAACTATCGTATTTCATATGTTTAAAGAACCTTAAAAAAGCTCTAGTTTTGTTTATTAAAATATATTAGAATATAATAATTAATTATTTCAATATTGAAGCTTTTAATTATTTGAGAATAGTAAAAAAAAGTTAAAGATGGACCCCCAAGCTTAAGAGATCGTCTGTTGTGTGCTATCTTGTGACAACGACCATTTAGTACTATTCGAGAAAATCGATTTAAATTTGTGAAAAACAAGAAAACTTTTCCACATTTTCCAACAAAATGTATGACGTGTCACAAGTGTGTATTGCGATATCCGGGAAACGGAAGCGAGTTCCCAAAATCGGATTAAAGCATCTTGTAGTGTTTGTCAAGTATAGCAAAACGTCATCCTCAACTCATTTTCTACCAAAATGGTCTATGTCACAAGATTTACACAATTTACATGGGTTATGCGCCTCCATATTTGTGGTTAAGGCTCATATTCTTTGAAGGAGACGCACGGCTTTTTAAAAATTGCTCAATATTTGTTGCTTTTCTCATATTTTTTCAGATTTTCAACAAGTTCCTTTAAGTACATTTTTTATTTGCAATTGCAGTCTATTGATATTCAGCTTATGGAGGTGCAGGGCAGTTATACATATTCCAGTTTCTTCCATGGAGGCTCATGGTGAATTTGTCTGAGTGATATGCATATTTTGATCAATGCAAATTTATGTTTGCAGATTACAATTAGTTGCATTGCTCACTTTTTTAATTCTAATGGAAAGAAATTTATTGTTGAAATGGTTTCATGGTTTACAATTAGCATTTTTTCTTTTAATTTTGTAATAAATAAGAGATGATTTGTAAAATTGTATTACTTATAGATTTGAATAGTTTAATGGAAATGCAATAAATTTTATGATTGCTTTTCAGCTTTTCAAAAATTCTGATGAGAAGTTTTTGACATTAAGAACATTTACTATCAGGAATCGAAATATTTTAATTTGTAATCCATGATATTGTTATGAACTTGAATCATTTTGACTAATCGTTCTAGAGAAATTCTCTTAATTTTAACCACAAAAATTCCATCATCCCATAGTGCACCCGCACCAATTTGGATATATGGAGAGCGAGACCCCGACCGGAGTCCGACGCCGCCGAGTCGCCTCTTCCACAACTTCCCATCAACAAGCTTGGCCAACAACAACAAAGCGAGCGAGAGCAGCCTACTGCGATGAGCGCGAGCTACTGTTGTTGGTTGGCCGGTCGGTCGCGCGAGCTTCTCCTCACCACATCATCAGCACACGGGCAGAAAATATATGTACAGTAACATGAATATGAATCATAATAAACACGCGCGAGCTCGCTCTTTGCTCTTCTCGTTGCTCCTTCTCTCTCGCTCTCGATCTGTTGTTTTTTGTTATGTTGTGTAGTGGTAGATGCTGCCCTCCCTGGGGGGTGGTGATGGTGTGGAGCGCGCGCGCGAGGTGGTTCATTGAGAAAAGTTGTTTTCTCGTGCGCTGCAGCTTTACTTTTTTCCCATGATCTGGACGAACCCGTGCTGCTGATCTTGGAAGAAGGAGCTTCGGGGGGTCTGCGCGAGTGAGGAGTCATCTCCAAGAAGTAGCAGCACACACTGACTGACACACGCACGCACACGCGGCGCAGAGCAGCGCAATAATTGAAGGGTTATTTTGCACCGGAATACGGTTCGGGAGCTCGGAGGGACCTCCGGAAAAATGACCACAGTTCGGACCGAGCCAATGTGATGAAAATGGAAGAGTAGCAGAATTATTAATGAGAATCGTTTCATACTTTTTACCCGTGCTGCGCGCGCGGTGGTTGTTTCTCACCAAAAAGGGGCACTTCTTTTTTTGCTCCTCGTTTTGCTTCGTTTCGTTTTTCCACTCAAAATTTATTCGGGAAGCGTGATCGCAGCAAGCCGAGCAATCGCTTCAACTATGATGATGACTAGTGCGCCCAAGAATACCAACAACAACACCAACAACATTCCTCCGCTCTCCCAGACTGTGGGAAACAGGAAGACGGCGGCACCAGCCTACTCAGACCGGCGAGAGTGCGTGTGTGTGGCGCGCGATTAGCACACGAAGGGAGCAAGGCAAGAATGAATGAATGAACGAGTGAAGTCTAGGAGGAGGCCTACTGCGATGTGCGTGCCCGGCTCGGGTTCTTCTCGTGTTGTTGAACGTGCCTCCGGAGCGTGTGACAGAAATGTGGCCGACCCGACGACGACGACTCATTTGACTGGGGAAGCGGAACAATGGCCATCACGGT
Source organism: Culex pipiens pallens (assembly GCF_016801865.2). NCBI lineage: Eukaryota > Metazoa > Arthropoda > Insecta > Diptera > Culicidae > Culex > Culex pipiens. The sequence continues at coordinate 221,979,781 of NC_068938.1, forward strand.
CGGTCGGGTCTTGGGTTGCCGGTTCAACGGAAGGGTGCGAAAATCTTCTGGGGGAAACGAAATTGGCGGTTGCTGAACTCGTGAACCTGACTTGTTGGGTGAGGAAGAGTTTTACGAGTTTTTAAATGGGCTTTTGTGGAAGAATTTGCGCAATATGCATTTCGTCACTTCAGTTGATTCTGTTAAGGAATTCTAGGAATAGATTCATTTTGTTTCTTTATTTTCATACATTTATCTAAGAAGCACCGAACCAACTTTTTTATTAGCTTAAAAATTATAGAAATTTAATGTTTTTCTGATATTATAACAAAAAATTGAATTCATTCCAATCTCGATTATCCCGTGGTTTCCTACACAGAAAAAAAAGTTGAATTTTGGAATGTTGAAAATTTGGTAGGTTGAATATTACCTCTTTATTTGTGTAATATTACATAAAAAATATGTAAAAATGTGAACCTGATGAATATTCATCAAAAACTGATGAAAATTCATCATTTTCTGGGGTAAAATTTATCATTTATTTTGCCACAAAATCTGTCACCATTTCCTGATGAATATTACCATCATTTTTTTTTCTGTGTAGGAATTTCGAATAATCGAATCAGGGACATAACAATATATTTTTTTATTTACTCACTTTTAATATCAAATTCAAGTTCTGCGACCACATTAAACTAAAATTTGAGTTGTTGGTTGCCTGATACATTTCAAAAAAAAATCGCAATAATTTATAACCAAACCACACAGAAAAAAAAGTTGAGTTTTGGAATGTTGAAAATTTGGAAAATCTGTCACCCTTTCCTGGTGAATATTACCATCATTTTTTTTCTGTGCACGATCTCAGATTTTCAATATCCTAATCACATTAGAGCATATTTTGGGTCATAATTATGATCAACGACACAGAGCAGTACGACGAAAATTATTTTCTGATTCAATTGCATAAAGTGAAATTTCCTGAGAACATCGGATAATCGAGTCTATACTTTAATGACAAAATACATTTTTGCAATTCCGTCATGAAACTACTTACTTTTCTGTCATTCTTGAACGACGAAATAGCCTACTTTTCTGTACCAAAAATAACAGAATCGAATAACAACACTTTTCAAAATAAATGCTGAAAAGTTCTACTTTTCAGCACTGAAATGGGTGCTGAAAAGTTGAACTTTTCAGCACTTGTTTCGAAAAGTAACACTTTTCAACATTTTTTTGATTTAAACGATTTATTGACAAAATACATGAAAATTCAACTTAAAATTTCACTCGATGGGTGTTTTCGAAATTACAAAAAATGTTGTATGGAACTCGTTGCAAAACTTGATTTTTTCAGCACTCGTCGTATTTATCCAACTCGGTGAACCTCGTTGGATAAATGTACGACTCGTGCTGAAAAAATCCTCTTTTTGCAACTTGTTGCATAAACTACTATTTTCAATCAGTTGAAATTATAGTTTGTGAAGTTGCTCTTTTAAAAACTAAATAGGTAAAGTAATATTTGAAAACAATTCGATTAAACAGCCATGCGCCTCCATCAAATGGTTTCAAATATCATCATTGGAAGGAGATGGACGGTAATTTAGATTTGCATTGCATTTTTCCTAATTAAATTGTTTGTTGAAAAATTGAAAGATGTCATTATTTTTACATATTACATATTCTAAAAATGATCGAAAAAAATACGTATTGCAAATTTTGGAGAAATTCATACTGTTACTTTTCAGTGCGATGGATTTTTAATTTTCTGAAGGTTTGAAATTTGGATCATATAAAAATAATTTTGACAAGTATAATGATTATTTCTTTCATGTTGAGGATTAACATAGTGATTTTTTGGTTTAAAGTTATTGTAAGTAAACATGTTTCATTGGAAAAATCAATTCAAATGAAGTTTTTTGGAATAGCCAAAAATGTTATATTTTGGCCGCTCATTTATGCTCGCTCATTCAAATGATCGACTCTTTTGAACGGCTTTTTTGCTCTTAAAACTCAAAATATCTTACAAATTGGAGCACTTGGTCACCGAAAAATTTAAATTTCTATTTGGTTCTGTAAATTTATATGGGCAAATCCCCTTTTTTTGTTGCCGCTCATTTTCGCTCGCGCTCGATTGAACACTTTTTTATTTGAGATTGAAATGTTGCTATTTTTTTCACTAAAATGCCAATAACTCCCTTTAGATTTAACCAATTGGAATGCATCACCCTGCACTTTGTTGCGTTTTTTTAGCCTTTTCAGATGCATTTTGAATTTTGAAATTAAATTGAATTTTGACTAAGTTACAGTATTTTTTAAAAATTTTGACGTTTTTAAACCTTCAAACTTTGTGTCCCGATTTGCCCAACTTCCCGTTTACCTAGAGTGCTCATATTTTGGCCAGATGCTAGTTTTATATGTACAAACAACCCCTGAAAATTTCAGACAGATTGGTAAGGTCGTTACGAGATGGGTATACTTTGCTCGTGGACTCGCTTTTAAAATGAGCGGCTCTTTTGAACGGCTCTTTTTGTCTTTTTCAAAATTTTGTTGAAAAGGGCTTTTTAAAAGAATGTTGTGTTTTTTATGTTTTTTTTTAAATAAAGCTTTTATGAATTATTTGAAAAAAAAACTGACTAAAACCGAGAAGATTCGCTTGAAAATTCGATTTTTTTTCTACATTCTGATTTAATTAACACTGGAACGCCCAACGCATGTCCAACTTACACGGACGCCCAAGCCTCCCAAAAAAGTTGGAACGGTAACTTCAACTCGCTGGTTCTCGGGCATAACTCAACCAATCGGGACGATTCTTGTTTCCAGTAATTTGTAAGAATGTCTAGATGATCCTAGAACTTTGCAGAACTTAATTTGATCAAATCTGTAATTTCTGCGACCGAAAACATCGTTCCACCTTTTTTCAAAACGACTACCTCCGCGGAATTTTTGGCGAATTTTTTTTTGTACGCGAAAAAAAAAGTTGGAACGATGTTTTTAGTCGCAAAAATTACAGATTTGATCAAATTAAGTTCTGCAAAGTTCTAGAATCATCTAGACATCCTAACAAATCACTGAAAAGAAGAATCATCTTGATTGGTTGAGTTATGCCCGAGATCCATTGAGTTGAAGTTACCGTTCCAACTTTTTTGGAGCCTTGGGCGTTGGAATGTTAATAAAGTCTATAAATGCCAAAATGGCAAGAGGATTTAATTTGTTTCCAAGATCTCATGGTAGTTTTTTGATTTTTTTTCTAATGTACAATTATGTATCTGTGTGGGTCTCGTGACGCAGGGGTAGCGGCTCCGGCTGCCGATCCCGATGATGCTATGAGACGCGGGTTCGATTCCCGCCTTATCCACTGAGCTTCTATCGGATGGTGAAGTAAAACGTCGGTCCCGGTTTCTCCTGTCTCGTCAGAGGCGCTGGAGCAGAAATCCCACGTTAGAGGAAGGCCATGCCCCGGGGGGCGTAGTGCCAATAGTTTCGTTTTTTATGTATCTGTACGACCAGTTGTGCAATGAAGAGTTTTTTTATTTTGTTTAGAAAATCATTCACTTTTGGAATAATTGCAAAAAAATATTGATGGCAATTATGACAAATTTTACATTAATTATAAATATAATATATTACAATATAAGGTGTTGACTTGCCATGATTTTTTGTTAGACGATATAAATTTTGCTTGGTTTACACTATTTTCACCAAATTCCTTCTACAAGTTGTTAAGAATAGTTTTTGGTAACGATTTTACTTTTCCTTGGTAAGATATGAAAATCATCATTATTCAATGGTTGTCAACCTGGGAATCAACTTTTGAAACACATTTGGTTTAAATCAAAAATTATGTCAGTGCCTTCAAGAAGGGTACAACCGGCATACGCTGATTCATTTTTGTACAAAAATTCGTAAAATTATACTAAATACAGAGCATGTTAGAGAAAACAATATTTTAGAAACCATAATGAATTTTTGAATTTGAATGAGCACCAATAGAATGTGTGTTTTGAAATCTGTTTAAAATTTGAAACGAGCCTTCTTTTTTGTAACATTTTTTCTAGAGAAATCAATATAAAAGCTAGTAACATTACACAGTTCTGAAGAATAACTGAAATTGCTATCAATTCAGTAACAACTTTTCAAAAGGGCGAAACCCTCAGATGTAAACAAACTGAGTTTTTGTCAGAATCATATAAAGCGAACAAAACTGATTCTAAAACACCCTCCATCATCTCAAAATTTCGAAAATACGTATTTTTACAAGCAAAAAACAAAAGGGCTAATCAACAACATCAATCAAAACAAACCAAATTGAGTTTCCGCCCTTGTGTTTTCACCCAATCACGAGGGGCGAATGTAGAGTTTTCTGCAAGTTCCGACGTATATTTTGAAACACTAAATTTTCGTTATAATATAATGAATTTTAACCTGAAAATCCTCAAAATGGATAAAAATGTATGTTTCTGATGTCTCTAACCACAATTCCACAACAAACGCAGATTTGAATGATCCTTAATACATAATTTTTTAATTTCAATTATTGTAGTATCGGATCTGGTCTGGATTCACAATCTAAATATGAAGGTCCATAATTTAACGGTTCTTGGAACATCCGGGGATTCTGGGTCGAGCAATTGCAGGACAAAAAGTTCGTGTAGGGAGGTTTAGGAGGAATGCCGTACAAAATCATCGCCTCCGTAACCATTGAAGCTATGCAAAGATTGAGAAGGCACCGGGGTGGCCTAGTCGTCAGGTGCAATGTCCCCCACTTCCGGCGGGGACACCCCAAGGAACGTCACTTCAATATAGACCACATCGTCAAACCAACTTGCTACTTACTGGCTCAACGAGTCTTGGCCTGAATCGGACTCCTTATGATCGCTTTCTAGACCAATTTTTTATCACTGAGGTTGCAAATATCACTGTATTATCACTGACTTTAATGTTTCACAATGATAAAATAGTTGTTTCACCACTTTTTTCTTTAAAAACCCGAAAAATGAACAAAAAACAAAAGGGCGAATCTGTTGTTTACTTCTGCTTTGTGGCGTAACCTGACGGGCTAATCCGTTGTTTTGGTTGAGTGGGTGGCGAATACGGTGGGGCGAAAATGTAGGCACGCTCTTCAAAAAGGCGTAATTTCTTTTTCTCAATTTTTAATAGCAAAAACACCTTAATTAATTTCAAATTGCTCTCTATGATGAAATTATTGCTATTTTCTATTACGTTTTGACAAAATTGATGGTTTTCATGCTTTTTTTGTGGAAATAGGAATTGATCGAAATTGCAAAATTTTGAATGTTGATTTTCCCGAAACGGCAGGATCGTAGGTTTCGCCCTTTTGAAATGTTGTTACTGAATTGCAGCAAAGCCATTGCACAACCCTTCTTGGTAAACAACAAAAAAATATCAAAATTCCAATAGGACCAACATTTACCGCCAAAACCCAGTCTTATTTTCAAACCTCGTGTCCGCGTGCGTTTTGTCGTCATATGTTCCTCCTTTCCTGCCCTAATGGTCCCGCGCCCCTGCCCTACTTCTTGCTCCTTGTGCAACCCTCCTTTCTTTCATATATTTTTTTTGTTGCTTCCCTGGGACCCTTCAATTTACTGATGCACACACATCACACATCGTCGTGTCGTGTCTGCTGCTTTGCAACGTGCGTTCCCACGGTCTTCATCGCCCGACGACGACGCACTCGGGGCTCAGCTGGAAGTCAACATGTTTTTTTGCTTCTTCTTCTGCTGCTGTCCCTTGGCTTCCTTCTTCCTTGCCAGAGGGTCCTCCCTGCCCTTTTCTTTCGATTTATTTCGATCGCGCGCTCGCGCGCCTAGGACCCTTTCTGTATTGTTCTGAAAGTAAGCTTCGAGCGTGCCACATGAGGGTAATTTCCATTATTTTATCCCTCTAATCGGGAAGAATTGGGAAGATTGTGACGCATTTTTCTTGAAGCGAACCCCTATGTCTTAAGTCTTAGCGTCATTTACTTTGAAGGGAAAAACTAGTTGCAAATTTGGTGGCTGGGCTGGGGTGCACTTTTAACTATTAGAAAGAAATAGAGTCCGCTGCAGGGGAATCTCGTGCCGGAATTGCGACACAAGTCTAAGGCACGAGGGGTCGGTTTTACATAGGGGACCCGTGGCCAATCCATAAGGAACTTGGCAGATGCCAAGATTTGGACGTGTTGGGCACACTTTAAAAGTTGTATGTTTGAAAAATTTGATGGTTCGAAGATATAGTTGCAGCTGTTGCACAATTTCATTGGACAATTTTACTCAGTTGCATTTGGTGCGATTTTGAAATCTTCTGTATCATCAATATCAAACATCTTTTTTCCTCAAATACCATTTCTAGGGGCCTAATAAAGTTACTATCAGTTCTTACTGTTATGTTACAAGTGTTTTCATGCATTTTATTTCAGGAGAACATATCTGTAAAATGGGCATTTATAAGCAAATCAGCTAATAATTTATTTAAACGCGTACTTGTCCCACTTTCAAAACTGTATGCAATGCAACTTTAGCTTGGAATGATTTGGCGACATTATCTCAATATTTAATTTTGGAATCTATAAAATAATAGGACAATTCTGAAGGTTTTAATCAAAACTTTATGATACATGAAGTAAATTGGTCTAATAACCATAAAATTTGAAAATTCTACATGAGACAACAGTGCATTTATGGCCAGTAAATGGTTTCAAACAGCTCAGGCAATAATAAAACTGATAGTCATTTGATATTTCAATCTTATTTTTGACATAAACTTAAAGTAGGTTTAATATTTTGTCGCTGTTTCGTAATATTGTAAATTTTTAACCTTAAAATTTTAATGGCTTTTTAATGGCTCACAATCTGCAAAAAGCTGAATCATTATTTTTAAACATTTGAATGAGCACAAAGTAATAAATTGCCAGTTTGCTTTGAAATGAAATTTGGTATACATTTAACGTACCTTCAAACTTACTTTTGTGGTTCCAATCGAGCTGTCAAATTATACATTCCATTCCAGAAAAAAATAATTAAAAACAACAGTTTCTTTAAATTTTCATTACGACACGAATGCCATAGCAATGGTAAAGTGTCTTTAATAAAACTAATAATAATTAAATTTTCAATTTTCAAAATCTCGTTTTTTATCAACAGAGTAATTCGAAGCCCTTTATCAAAAAAATTGTAAAGTAGTTTTCGATTGCAAATTCAATTTTGCATTAAAAAATAACTTCAAATTTGTTTTTGCATGAAATTTCGATTTTTTCCAAAAATCACTATTTTTTCAAAAATTCATAACTTGGCGGCAGATTTTTTGACCATGTTTCTCTATAGCTCAAAAGTTGCGGATTTTAGTCCCCTAAAACATATAAAAAAATCTCGAAAATCAAAAAATACATATTTAGGGAAATTGAGTTTTAGTGAAAATAAAGTTGATAAAAAAATCTGCAAATTTTTTTTCCGTGTACCTATTTTTTTCTCAAAAGTCCTCAACAATACCTACAACTTTGCCGAAGACACCAAATTGATCAGAAAATTCACTCAAAAGTTACAGCTGTTTGAATATTTACATACCATTTTTGTATGGACAGCAGCCAAAATTGTATGGAGACTTGTATGGGTGAAACAATGACACAAAATAGCTTATTTGGTCATAGGGAAGACCCCCACAAAGTTTGAGTCAAATAAAAAAATACAAAAAATAAAAATGGTCGAAATCGGCCGATTTCGTAGAGAGTTGCTCAACAGTATTTTAAATTGATTCCAACCTTGTTCTTGAAAGGTCTTGTCGCTTGATTGAAACCCTGATTTGACAGCTCAATTGGAACCTCCAAAATAACATTTCGCCTCTCCATATAGGTTCTTTAAACAAACTTACTAATTATTTAGATACAGGTCGCTTGAGGATGTTTTCCTGTGTTGATTTACCGGAAGGCGTACTACACTAACAAGCCAGAGGTTGCCGGATTAAATCTCGATGCGAAAATATGAAATATTTGTGTAAATCAATGGGTTTTGTTTCTGAATTTGATATAACTACGTCAACTGAAAAATTCGGCAAATCTGACTCTAAAAAAAAGGTAAATGTAGAATGGGGTCAAGTGATTACATTTGTTAATTTCAAAACTCTAACTTTACCAAATTGTAGAAAGAGTTAGATTGATTGATATTTTAGTCTTTTCTCTGCTTTTAAATGTGATGATTGAGGCGTTTTTGTTGAACATAAAATTTTATTCCACGGATATAAAAGTATTTTTGGAATTGCTGAATTCCAAATATGAATGAGATGTTCTACTAATTTAAGAAATAATAATTTGAAGAGTGTTTAAAAAAAGTGTTTGGTTAACAGTCAGGTTAACAGTCTTCTGTTAAGAAGTCCATTTTGTATATATAACTGCATCTAAAATTTTTGAAATTGAAATTCGTTTTTTTCGATTTTGTTTGTATTGTTTGTAGGATGTAAACAAACTTGGGTTTTCTCCAGAAGTGCATATTTTCAACAACGTTATCACAACAAACGCTAATACCAACAAATTCTAAGGTAAACTATGGTTTTATTAAGAGTCTGATAATTTCATTGTGGAATTGTCAGTTCAAATGAGGTGTTTCGTATTTGTGGGAGGTACAACAACATCTCACAATAAAGAAACAGCCAAATTGGAAGCAGCGTTTTTCTGCTCTTTATGAAATATTTTGTTTTGTATTTTGTTTGAAATAATCAACTTTTTCTAGTCAAATATCAAGAGAATGACATAAAAAAGGTCCTAAAAATACAAGGATCGAAAGAAAAGTTGCATTTTGCATCCTTTTAACAAATAGCCACAAAAGTGTTTCAAATTTTTGGCTTTTCCAATTATGTGGCATGACGGAATTGATATTTTCCAAACAAACATTGTGAGTTTTCAGGGAGCATGAGCTTCTGAAAATCTTGATTAAGTTAGGTAACATAGAAAAGTGACTGATTATATCAAAATTGAAATGTTTATAAATAACGAATTGAATAACCACACACGTTTGAACAAAGGATATCACCCAAGCTGGGGCGTTGATTGCAACACTTATTCATTTGTCCAAGTAGGCTGCTGTAATCAGAAAATAGCTCTCCCATTTATGGTTAGTACTTGTACTGATACCACTTCTGCGCAAACCACTACCGCTTCAATCCCGATTCAAACGCCGAGTTCACATTATTTATCAACAAAACCACCCGGCCACATCCACCCGTCAGCTCGTCACTTTATCACTCACTTTATTAGCACTTCTCCCGGGCAGTAGTTGCTACTTGTTAATTTTGGCACTGATAAAAATTCGAAAATTTTGGGTGCAAAATCTACTAATTGCCAGCAATATGACTTAAATGTAACGAATTATTCTTATTTTCAAATCAACTTAAAGAAAGTTTTTCAGTGTGCACTCCAACGCCATGATAACGCTCAATCCCAGTTGGCCTAAACCGCAGAAATTTTCCCACACTCCGTCCCGGGCCAGGCCAGAGTCCGTTTATCACAATCACAGTCCACGCCTGCTTAGAGTTGGTGCGCGTGCGGCGACGTCGTCGTGATCGAGTATCCGGTCCCCAAGCAAGCTCCCTCCAAGATAACCGGTCCCCCTCCGATGATCGCCGCGGCCGAGTAGCTCGAAGTGTGCTTAGCTCGTGCCAAATTGACTCTTGCTCAATCCGTTGGCGGGACTGCGGCCACGATTATCTTTCCTTTCGTGGCCTGCTGCGCGGACCACTCGGAGTTGCTCTCGGAGTTGCGAGAAACTCCAAAGTGGGGAAGTTGGCCGGGATGACGAGGGCGCGCGAAACCCGTTTTGGTGGGACTTTGTGTATTCAATTAGTTGCGGGGCGGCTTAGTTCAGTGGGGGCAGGGGTGACAACTTTGGAAATGTTATAGTTCAAGAATTTTAACTTATCGAGGTTTTCTGGAACAATCTGAAATTTGTAGTTTGGACAAATTGAGCAACAATGTGATGTCAAACTTAGTCAATTTATAAATTATTCAACTTCGTAAGATTTTTTGCTGTTTAAAAAATTAGCAGTCGTGACATCCCCACAAACCCCACAAAGTCTCCCAACGGGCTCATTTGAATATGTCTCGTGCCCAGCCTCCGTCATTTATTGATATATCAATGAAGCTCATAATGCCCGTCCTAATGCCATCTCGCGCGCCCAGCACCACGCAGTCGGGTCCGAAAAAGCTGCTCGTGGCAAAAGTGTGATCCGCGTCGCCGCTTGCCACGATCGTTCGCTCGCGCGCGCGTCAAATCAGCCCATCAAGCAGGCCTCGGAAGAGCGCGCACACAACAGAGCGAGAGAGAAGTGAATAAAAATCAACAACTCTGGCCAAATAGATCGTCGGCCAGCCGCAGCCGGAGCCCGAGCGTGAGAAAGTTTCGGAAAAAATAACGTGTGCTAAGCGCGCGGGCATTTGTTTTCCGAACGAGATTACAATGCTCTCTTTCCTTCCTGCTTCCACCGCTCCTCCGCGCGCCGAGGCTACTGGCCCAGCGCTGCTAATGGTGCCCTATCGATCCTAGAGGCTTCTCTCGCTCTTCAATGTGTTAAAAACTAGTCGTATTAAACCAGAAGGGAAGAGGCTCGAAGGAACGAAAAAAGTTAAACTGATATTTTCATATAATAAAGAAGTTAAACAAAAAATATCGTTATACCGGGGCCTGCTTGGATGGTGCTGGGCGCATCGACACACACACGTACCACGGGCCTCGTTCCCGGCTCGAGCTATCGCCCAGTAGGCCATGACGAGGACCCGGGAAGAGAAGAGGAGGGAGGAGGACGCGAAGGGGGAAAGTGTGTGGTAGCCAGCCGCACGTAGTAGGCCGGGCGAGAGAGGGACGACGAGGGTAGAACGAAACGCGCACACAGGAACGACGAAGCGACGACGACGACGAGGAGAATACGAAGAGAGCGCATGAGAGAGAGAAAACATAAAAGCGACAGATGGTTACGATCTCGTATATACATTTGCAGGTGGTAAACTCGTGTGGGAAATACAGTTGAGTTTAGGTTCCCACGACTCGCTCGGAGCTGGCCGGAGTATAAAAGCCGGAGTTGGGGTGATTTTTGGTATCATTACACATCTTGTTCTCGTACCGTTCACAACGTACGCTCAGTTTCGTTCGTTTCGTACAAGACGCACTCGTCTTTTCGGAATATCAACATCGTCAACATTGTCGTATCAGTTCAGTGAAGTTCGCTGAAGGAGTACACATTGGAGAAAAACACGAAGATCAGTGAGAGTGAGATTTTAAGAAAGCAAAACAAAAAAGGACGTTCCTCGTGAAGGAAGAGTGAAGTGATAACAAGCACGTGTGCGAAAGCCAAAAACGAACAGTTCAAGTGACGAACCAAAACAAACCACAACACAACACAATGGTTTACGGAAATATGATTGCTGAGCCGGTGATGGGTGGCAAAATTGCACAGCCCAGTTCGCTGGAACCGGTGTCGCGGACATACCAGTACCGCAAAGTGATGAAGCCGATGCTGGAGCGCAAGCGTCGTGCCCGGATCAACCGTTGCCTGGATGAGCTGAAGGAGCTGATGGTGTCTGCCCTGCAGAATGAGGGTGAAAATGTGTCCAAGTTGGAGAAGGCCGACATCCTGGAGCTGACCGTGCGCCACTTGCACAAGCTCCGCCGCCAGCAGAGACTCGCCGTCAACCCAGTCATCGATGCCGACCGCTTCCGCGCCGGATTCACTCACGCCGCCAACGAAGTGTCCCGCTGCCTGGCCTCCACCTCCGGAGTCGACATCAAGCTCGGAACCAAGCTCATGACCCACCTCGGACACCGCCTGAACGATCTGGACAAAGTTAGCCCGCTGTCCGTCCAGTGCGAACAGAACCTCCAGAGCCCGCCGATCTCGCCCTTCTCCAGCTCGTCCTCGTCTGCTTCCGCTGCCGATCTGCAGTCCTACCAGATGCCTCTGACCCCGCAGTCGTTCCGTTCCGGCAGTGGCAACCCCAACAGCCCGTCGCCCAACCCCAGCGAGTGCTCGTCCACCGGCAGCGAGTCCCAACAATCCCTGCTCAAGATTCAGGAATCCGTCTGGAGGCCGTGGTAAATCTGAAACTCCACCGTGAAACCGGTACCAGTGAAGCAAGACTTATCACTCAACGCAACCAAATTCCTCAATCCAGAGATCTCAAGAGACAACAAGACAACAAATCAACTTTTTAAACAAAAAATCAACACAATATATCAATCGTATCGTATGGGTATAGCTTTAATAGCAAGTAGGACACTTTTGCACGCGCACTTCAAATGTGCGCGCTAGAGAGTTTGTGATATTAAACGTTCTTTAGGGAATAGGCCTTAAGCATTTTTGTTAGTACTTTTTCGCGCGCTGAAAAAGCCTTTTTATTTCTGCATTTAGCTCAGAAAATTTTAGCCTCTAAGAAACCTAGATGTTTGTTCGAATAAGACTTAAGATTGTTTACAAATTGCGCAGTTTGCGCAATTTCTGTGATTATATAAGCAAAAAAGACAAAACAAAATCAAAAAATCACTTGAAAATACAATCAAACATTTCATAAAACAAAAAACCTTCCTCTCTTATCATTCTCACGATCCGAAACAATTTCCCCCTTGACCTTGAGCGTTCTCCCCCCAACTCTTCACTTTGCTCTTGAAAAAAGCTCCTCGGCGATCCTCGAAACAAAAAAAAAAGATCGGTAGCGAAAATGTTGTTTTTCCGCCCAATCTCCTCCGCGCACTCACCAAACGTCAAAAAATCGCGAAAAAAAGAGCATTCGCAAAAAACCGGCAGCTGTTATTAATTCCAATTAGAACGCTGGCGAGCGCACATGCTACAAAATGCTCCCAACCAACCCTCTCCGCGCTTCGCGCTCCACGAAGCCCCTTTCCGGCTACACATACACACACACATATAGTAGGCCGAGAGCGGTAATGGCAGCAAGCTGTTCGCATTTTTCGAAACCATGAGAAAAATATTTTTTCCCACGATCCGAGCCAAAGCAAGCTGCGCGCCGAGCTGGAACCCGTAAGTCCTGCTTTTATGCTTCTTTCTCTTCGCCTTCTTCGTCTTCTTCTTCGTGTCTGTGTGCTTCTGGCTTCGGATTGTGCTTCGATTGCGCGTTTGGGTTCGGCGGGGAGAGATAGGGGAAAGAGAGAGAGTCAGCCTACTGTGACGCGCGTGTATGAGAGAGTGTGTGCGCCGTAATTGAAGACACACATCAAATCGTGTCGTTTGGCGGTCGGTCGGTGGTCGTCGGGTCACAGCGAAAAAAAATGGCAAAAAAGTTGCGATTGGACTGGAAACAAACCCTTGCCATTTGTTGGGAAAATCGCGCGCGCTTGCAGGATGAGCTATGCGCGCATTTTAAACGTTTCTCATTTTATAAGTCATTTAAAAGTTTTTAAAACTCACAATTTTTAACAGTGCCGTAGGGCACGGTCGGGCGCACATAGTCGCATGCATGTCGCATGGTCGGCAACCGACATAGGGGTGTGGGTCCACGTGAGGTCGCCAAAGACCCTCATGTGTGCAGTGTAATAATGGGAAGAAGCATCAGAGCCGCGCGCGTCAACAGTTTGAACGGCGGGAATAAATATGTATGAAGAGTTAGAGGAGGGGGACAACAAGACAACGACCTCCAAGAAGCCTCGAAGAAAAACGTGAGAGGACTGATTTATATTGCGCACAAAAACAACAAGTACAGAAGAAATTGAAAAAAGTAAAACGGGAGAATCGAGCAAGAATGCGGGTTATTTTTTTTTTGAACGATTGTTAAAAGTTTTTTTTTCTGGCTCGACCTTCTTCGGACCCTCGGCGAGGGGAAGAATTCTGGGATCACTCTCTATTTTTTTTTGTTTCGATATGACCGGATGTGCCATTTTCATCGTGGTCGTGATCGAGACAAGAGCCGTAAGTCACGGCTAACGTGATTAGGGGATTCGAGCAAGAGGAAACAACAAAAAAAGGGATGATGTGACAAGTTGGTAACGGCTGACGATGTTCTGGACGTTGTTGGCAGCGTATCGGAATGAATCATCCATCGTAGGAGGCCGCCTTGGCGGTTGGAGATTGCGACGATGCTGGGTGCGAAATTTGACCGGCGGGGATTTTTTTGGTGTCGGGTTTTGTGTTTGGGAGATTTGGATGCTGTGCGAGGAGCGAACCGGTGACAGCCGGAAGTGATTAACGGTTATGAATCATTAACATGAAGTAACGTCATGATTCGAATTCCCGGACGCTTCGAAACCCGGACACTTCATCTTGTTTTATCAATTATTAGGATATAAGTTCACATTATGAATTTCAAAACTGTGTTATATGATGAATTCCAACATCAACTTTTATTTAAAGTTTATTTGAACGCTGTAGTTAATGCAAAAACAATAAAATACAATAAAATTATAAGTTTACCAAAAATGCGAAACATTTCACTTGAAATATTTCATAGGCGTTCGATGCACCGGGAAGGCAAAGCAGAAATTTATGGTTTCGATTTTCTTAAATTCTAGCAAATTTTTATATAAAATATCAATTGTTTTGATGTTAACAACTTATTTGAGACCTAAAGAATGCCTTTCACTAACATTTCAGGCCAAATTTGTGCGATTCATAAGTAAAATCGAGTGTCCGGAATTCGAAGCAAAAGTGTCCGGATTTCGAATCAGCTTTTATCAGTGTCCGGGATTCGAAGCACAACAAGTCATTTTAATTTTAAAATTCTGATGAAAAATTGTTAGAAAAGACATATTTTGCATGCATTTTCTTGAAAGTGACTGTTTCTACTACATCCTGATGATATTTCTACATTTCCAACTTATTACATGATTTTTTGCCAGCTATAACAAAAATGATATGCTACTAAGTGTCCGGATTTCGAATCATGACGTTATATGGTTGATCAATATTTTTTTTTAGATGTTCTAGTTCGTTTTCTGTATTAATTTAAATGACCCTTAATGATATTTGTTAAATGTCGAATTTTTTTGTTTGCAAATTTTAAAAACTTTGTGCAGCAAAAATCAACATTAAGATATTTATTTTTTCAGAAATTAACTTAACTTGCAAAATCAATTTAATAGTAAAAATATTTTTTTTTCATAATTGTTCATTGTCACTCAGCGATTCAACAGCAAAGCAGAATGTAAATTGCCATATCAACTCGAAACGAAACGAAACTATTGGCACTACGCCCCCCGGGGCATGGCCTTCCTCTAACGTGGGATTTCTGCTCCAGCGCCTCTGACGAGACAGGAGAAACCGGGACCGACGTTTTACTTCACCATCCGATAGAAGCTCAGTGGATAAGGCGGGAATCGAACCCGCGTCTCATAGCATCATCGGGATCGGCAGCCGAAGCCGCTACCCCTGCGCCACGAGACCCACATATCAACTCAAATTTGGTAAATAAATTAACTTGAAGGTACATGTTAATCATGCATAATTAAATTTGATGTGTCATTTGTGGAGACGCATGGTACTCTAGGATAGTTTCAAAACTAAAGTTCATAAAGTCAAGACTATAAATAATCACTTAAATATTAGACCTTCCCACATTTTGTCAATTTCATTTTTTGTATACATTTTATTTTACCTTTGACCTGAAGGCACAAGACAAACTTTTTTGGAATGATATTTTTTTTTAACTATGTATAGATCAAGTTTTTATAATAATACAAAATAAAAGCTTTCATTTGATCGAAAAATAACTCATGCTGGTATCAAAAAATATTACAAGAAATCCAATAACAAAGAAAAAAATGTTCCTGCTCTTGATATTGCTTTTGATTATTACATATTAGCTCACTATATTTACTTAAATATTTACTAAATTTATTACTACATTTTTTCGAATGCTGGACAAAATCAGTAAACAATGGAAGACTGCTTACAAACTTTTTTCATCATTTGAAAAATGTACAATTTAAAAGAAAGCAGACAAGTAAATCAAAATTGTAAATTTAAAATACATTTAATTTTTCCCAAAATTTTATCATTATAAAAAATAATTTTCGAACAAAATATTGAAAAACTTGAAGGGTATAACAATGACACAAAAAAATCAGCTTTGATTTTTTTATGAAAGTATAATTTTAGGTTCTTAAGACCAAATTATATGGCCAAAATAATGCCCATGGAAAAAAAATTCCATAGTTCCAGTCATGCCTTTCAGAATTTAAAATAAATATAACAAATCGGATTACGGATACTTAGAATCAATCAATCTTATCAATCAACGGATGCTTAGAATCTTCAATCAATAATTAAAAAAAAAACTTTAAAATTTTATTAAGGTTACGTTTATAGACCACGTGGCCACATTTATGTTCTTGACAAAATTGGTCAAAACTGTCCAATAGTTTTTCCCATATTTACCTAAATAAAAACCCGATTTAATATCACCAGAGGTGAAATAGAACCTTTCTTACAAAATGATGAAACTCCGAAAAATATATTGGTGCAATTAATTTTTCAGAAATATAATGATACCACACAGTGAGAATTTCACCTTAAGCTTCGAATCTTTTTATCTCCCGGGAATTCCCGGGAAATTTGAAATTTAACCAACATTATTCTGATCCTGTTTCTGATCAATATTTTGCAACGCAATTGTATAGAACAGCAACCTTAATGTTAATGGTCAAAATAGGTCAAAATAAGTGTGATGATCAATTAATGGCTTGAATGCTTGTAAAAAAACATCCAACTTTTAGAAAATATAAAAAAAATATGCTGACTTTAAATCGTAGTAAATAAAAAAAAATAGTATTTGTTTAATCAAAGTGTCTGAACAGTGTAAATCTATGCTCCACAACCATAAAAGTGTTTTAAATTTGTCTTAGTGACCATAAAGTTAAACGAAAAAAAAAATCTTGCAGAAATAATATCATGGCAAATCATTAAATTTGCCTTAAAACTCTAATTTGCAGCGCTTTTTTACTTGAAACACTATTCAATGAAATCACAACTCAAAATATATGAAGCGAGTTTTTGAAATATGGTTGCATTCTTTGGGTAAATTTCATATTATACGAAGTTGTTTTCTAACGATTTTCATGGTTTCATTTATGATATGATTTTAGGTATATTAAATATTTTCAAAGTGTAGAAGTGGTTGAAAATACACAATATTTTTTTCATATATAACCCTCTTACGCCCTTGGTAGCTCACGTGCTTCATAAATCTATAACTTCAAACTGTACTTTTGAACTTTTTTTAAGTTTCATTATATCAATGCAATTTCGATCCATTTTGGTTAAGGTAATCAAAATTGTTGAACAAATATCAAATTTAATCTTGGCCGGAAAAGGTAACTATCTTATTTTAAAATTATATAACAAGAAAATCGTTTAAATAGGTTGTCAAAAATAAAATAGTTAATATTCATTTCATAATATCGTATGTTTTGTTGCCCAACATGTAAGCAAACAGTATTCCTAGTTGCGAATGCTCCAAAATAAATAATATCTGAATCAAACCTTGATATGCAATTTATAGACAAGCTTATTAGTTCATTATGAACAGTCGATTGAAATGAATAAAATCAAATAAGGTTCTCTCATTAATTTTTCTTGTATATTTTCAAAATATTGGTGCCAAAAAGTTAGGAAAATGTATACTTCCGCTTGAATTTCGGGAATTCCCGGGAAATTTACAAATTTCCCGGGAAACGGGAAATATTTTTTTCCGGGAAATCCCGGGAATTCCCGGGAAATTTTTTCCCGGGACGGGAAATTGGACGCTCTATATTTAATTCAGATTTTATTTTTTATTCACATTATTAGAAAAAAAATAAAGGGTACTCAGTCTTTAATGTTAGTCTATGATTAACTTTAAAAAATATGTATCGATATTGCACTTTGTCGATCTAATATGAGAAGCTAGAAATAACACTTTCCGCGCAGCGTAAAACGCGCAAGCGTAAATGTGCTGGCGTTTATGCTTCGACTTGACGACTTGTCAATCTTTCTAGTGAAAACGAGCCGGGACTTTGAATTTGATGTTCAGAATATGATTTTGTATAAAACCAAAAATTTAATGGGAAAAATAGGGTAAAAATAAGACGAAAAACACTAATATGGCTACATCTATGGAAATACATTTTGGAAAAGCTTCAAATTTTGGGCCCAAGCAGTTTATGGCGCATGTTTTCGAATGGATTTTTGTTTGAAACTGAATTCTTTCAATTTGACAGTGTTATCTGTAAAATAGTCCAAAAAATACCTCTAAAAATGGCTTTGACCACATTTACTGGTCAAAAATTGTGAATCGAAAAATAAAATGTTCGTCTCCGACCCCACGGCTACAGATCTGAAATATAAAAATTGTGGGTTTTACGAGCGGTTTTTCAGTGATGGAAGACACAAATTTTTAAGAGCGGATACAGACATCGCTCAAGTATTTCAGAAAAAGAGCTCTCAAAAATCAGACCAAAATTCAATCGAAAGAGCGCATCTAAACCTTCAAATTAGACATAGGATTTTTTTCTGGGACGACCCCTCACCGTGCACGATTTTTTTTAAAGATTTCTGAGAAAAGCGTTTTTCCAAAAGCAAACCTTAAACCTTTCTTTTGTAAGAAAGGCAAAAGTAATAACAAATTGGGTTGCAGACACCTAGAAAATGTTCGGAAAATTAAACGAATTTAACTATTATTTTTTTTACAGATTTCCCAAGTGCCGTAACTTGAGTTTTCATTGCCTACTATTTTGAATTCTGTTATACATAAGATGCTGCTCAATAACAATTTTTAGCTCATGTTTTGGGGATGTTGTTATTTTTTCATCTTAATACCGATGAACATGATTTTCTAACAACAAGATCAGAATTTTTTACAGAACTTGCTACTGAAATGACTTCTGTTTTGTTATTACCACCTGTCCGGAAAGAACCGTTTCGTTACCAACTGATGCTAATTTTATGTTTTTATTTCAATGGTATTTTTTCTAGCTAGACTTTGCTACAGTTCTACTACATGATTTCGCTTAAAATAATTTGTAATTATGATAAATTGTAACGGTGTTCTGTTTATTTACCTGATAAGAACATATTTTGCCAAAAATAATCTAATGTTTCATAATGAGGCTTGTTTGGGAATGAGTTTTTTTTATGGTTCATAAGTTTTCAAATTATTTTATTTTAAAGCTAACGCATGTAGGTTATTAGAGGGCTCTTTAGAAAAAAAGTACTTGTAAAATTTGATTCATGATCATATAATATTCAACTTTTTCAAAACATGTTATTCCATGAACTCAAAATAACTACTACCTTTAAAAAGTTTAAATTAACAATCGCCATAATTCATGATAAACTACCCATCGGCAAATGCATGTCTAATTTTATATATTTGGTGATAAACACAAAAATTCGTTTTTTGTGCTCGAGTTGGTATGAAAACCAGATTTTTATATAGTTTGTTATAGTTAATAAATTTAATCTATGGATTAATTTTCCAAAAAATATCCCGTTGGACATAATTTGTCATCGTTCAACATTTCTCTATCAATTAATCACACTATAGCAGATGATTTATAGCCGAGGACATCGCACATCCCAAAGCGTGCGCGCGTGCTCCTGCTGATGTAACCCAGGGAATTCCAACAAAGCAAGCCACATAAAACGCACCCACCCTTGGAATCCCGTCAATGAACTTCCATTGCTGGGCGGCGGTTGCTGCGACGCCTTTGACGTCTCTGGTGATTAGCGATTTGATGGGTTAATTAAATTAGCTGTACCAAAATATGATGACCTTCTGTACACACTTAATTGAAATTGTTGATTTTTGTTAAAATTAACATAACTATTTTAAAGTAAGGATATGAAAGGAAAATAACGACTGAATTTTTGATCTTTCTGGAAAGCAGTTGGACAAAAACTTTGTTAGATTTTATGAGTGTAATAACAGATATACAAATTACTGGGTTTACCACGTTTACCTGTGAGGAATTTACACACCCGTTACATTTCGGTGAGACGTCCCGTGGCGCGTGCTTACGGATAAAAAGAGAGTCCTTTCGCCGACCTCAGTTGGTGCGTTCGCGACACCGCCAGTGGACGCAAAATGTTCAACGTTACGCCCCAGCACGGCACGGATTCGCGCTCGGTGAGCAACTTTGAGCTGAAGGCGATCAACGCGATCGACAATCGGAAGCTCTGCCGTGGGTTCAAGAGTTTGTTCCTGGAGTACTGCTCGAACAGTACGATCCACGGGATCAAGTATTTTGGCTGCAAGCGACGAACCCTTTACGAGAAGTATGGGCAGGTGTGATTCTATGATGGAAGGTGGAATTATGGACTTTGAAATCTTTGCAGAATTTGGTGGATTGTGGTGTTCTTACTGTCAGTTTACGGTTGTGGTCGATTGATTCAGAATATCTACCGAAAATGGGACCAAACGCCGGTGATTGTGAGCTTCAACGAGAAGAGCACTCCGGTGTGGCAGATTCCGTTTCCGGCGGTGACGATCTGTCCGGAGACGAAGATGAAGTTACAGTATTTGAACTTTACCGCATCGTATCATATGCTGTTGAACGACACGGATGACGAAGCCATGGATGAGGATAGGTGATTTTATGAAGATATTTTTAAAATTTAATTTTTGGAGTTTCATTTGAACGTTTTTACAGTTTTAATCGACTTCGGGCGGTGGCCCAGGTTTGTGATGCGCACGTTCTTCAAGGAATTCCGTTGAATCAAACGTACGACAGTGCGTGTGTAGATTATCTCCGGAATATGTCGGTATCGCTGGACGAGATGCTAATGTATTGCAAGTGGCGAAACGATATGGACTTTTGTAACAACATTTTTACGGAGACTCTGACGGAAGAAGGACTTTGCTTTACGTTCAATGGGATAGCCGCGGATGACATGTTGAGGAAGGAGGAGTTGCACAAGGAT
The DNA here is from genome assembly GCF_016801865.2 of Culex pipiens pallens. Lineage (NCBI taxonomy): Eukaryota > Metazoa > Arthropoda > Insecta > Diptera > Culicidae > Culex > Culex pipiens. The sequence continues at coordinate 222,000,640 of NC_068938.1, forward strand.
TATGCTTACACGACGGAAAATAGGTCATCTATCCAGTGGACTCTGGAGAGTGGTTATCGGGAGGATGCAGCAATTGATACATATCCGTTGAGGGTTCTGGGAGCTGGGGCCAGGGCCGGGTTGAATATTTTGCTTCGATTGTACGAATACGATTTGGACTACTTGTGCAGGGTGAGTTAAGCCATCAAGTAGTCCATGAGTACCAATCTTAGTAAGCTTCTTTTTTCTTCAAGGGACCCGTGGTGGGTTTCAAAGTACTGCTGCATACTTCCAGCGAGTACCCGCAGGTATCCAAGCAGTACTTTCGCGTGCCACTCCAGCAAGAAGTTATCATCTCGGTTAAGCCCCAGATGATAACCACTTCCGACGGTTTACGTGACTACGCGCCGCACCGGTAAGAGGCTGTTTGTTTTCACTTTTCCACCTCCCCTTTTCCCAAACCATAATGCCCAAGTAACATTTTTTCCCAGGAGTTCTACAAGAGCTCTTCAAGATAGCTACAGCATAGCAGTTTGGACCGCGGTAGGATAAAATTCTCTTCAAAACTTCTTCAGGAGTTTGGAAGAGTACTTGAAGAGAATTTTATCCTACCGCGGTCCAAACTGCTATGCTGTAGCTATCTTGAAGAGCTCTTGTAGAACTCCTGGGAAAAAATGTTACTTGGGCATTATGGTTTGGGAAAAGGGGAGGTGGAAAAGTGAAAACAAACAGCCTCTTACCGGTGCGGCGCGTAGTCACGTAAACCGTCGGAAGTGGTTATCATCTGGGGCTTAACCGAGATGATAACTTCTTGCTGGAGTGGCACGCGAAAGTACTGCTTGGATACCTGCGGGTACTCGCTGGAAGTATGCAGCAGTACTTTGAAACCCACCACGGGTCCCTTGAAGAAAAAAGAAGCTTACTAAGATTGGTACTCATGGACTACTTGATGGCTTAACTCACCCTGCACAAGTAGTCCAAATCGTATTCGTACAATCGAAGCAAAATATTCAACCCAGCCCTGGCCCCAGCTCCCAGAACCCTCAACGGATATGTATCAATTGCTGCATCCTCCCGATAACCACTCTCCAGAGTCCACTGGATAGATGACCTATTTTCCGTCGTGTAAGCATAATCCTTGTGCAACTCCTCCTTCCTCAACATGTCATCCGCGGCTATCCCATTGAACGTAAAGCAAAGTCCTTCTTCCGTCAGAGTCTCCGTAAAAATGTTGTTACAAAAGTCCATATCGTTTCGCCACTTGCAATACATTAGCATCTCGTCCAGCGATACCGACATATTCCGGAGATAATCTACACACGCACTGTCGTACGTTTGATTCAACGGAATTCCTTGAAGAACGTGCGCATCACAAACCTGGGCCACCGCCCGAAGTCGATTAAAACTGTAAACGTTCAAATGAAACTCCAAAAATTAAATTTTAAAAATATCTTCATAAAATCACCTATCCTCATCCATGGCTTCGTCATCCGTGTCGTTCAACAGCATATGATACGATGCGGTAAAGTTCAAATACTGTAACTTCATCTTCGTCTCCGGACAGATCGTCACCGCCGGAAACGGAATCTGCCACACCGGAGTGCTCTTCTCGTTGAAGCTCACAATCACCGGCGTTTGGTCCCATTTTCGGTAGATATTCTGAATCAATCGACCACAACCGTAAACCGACAGTAAGAACACCACAATCCACCAAATTCTGCAAAGATTTCAAAGTCCATAAATCCACTATCCACCCAACAAAACACACCTGCCCATACTTCTCGTAAAGGGTTCGTCGCTTGCAGCCAAAATACTTGATCCCGTGGATCGTACTGTTCGAGCAGTACTCCAGGAACAAACTCTTGAACCCACGGCAGATCTTCCGATTGTCGATCGCGTTGATCGCCTTCAGCTCAAAGTTGCTCACCGAGCGCGAATCCGTGCCGTGCTGGGGCGTAACGTTGAACATTTTGCGTCCACTGGCGGTGCCGCGAACGCACCAACTGAGGTCGGCGAAAGGACTCTCTTTTTATCCGTAAGCACGCGCCACGGGACGTCTCACCGAAATGTAACGAGTGTGTAAATTCCCCACAGGTGAACGTGGTAAACCCAGTAATTTGCATGTCTGTTAGTACACTCATAAAAACTAACAAAGTTTCCGTCAAACTGCTTTCCAGAAAGATCAAAAATTCGATCGTTATTTTCCTTTCATATCCTTACTTTAAAATAGTTATGTTAATTTTAACAAAAATCAACAATTTCAATTCAGTGTATACAGAAGGTCATCAAATTTTGGTACAGCTAATTTAATTAACCCATCAAATCGCTAATCACCAGAGACGTCAAAGGCGTCGCAGCAACCGCCGCCCAGCAATGGAAGTTCATTGACGGGATTCCAAGGGTGGGTGCGTTTTATGCGGCTTGCTTTGTTGGAATTCCCTGGGTTACATCAGCAGGAGCACGCGCGCACGCTTTGGGATGTGCGATGTCCTCGGCTATAAATCATCTGCTATAGTGTGATTAATTGATAGAGAAAAGTTCAACGATAATTAATTATGTCCAACGGGATATTTTTTGGAAAATTAATCCATAGATTAAATTTATTAACTATAACAAACTATATAAAAATCTGGTTTTCATACCAACTCGAGCACAAAAAACGAATTTTTGTGTTTATCACCAAATATATAAAATTAGACATGCATTTGCCGATGGGTAGTTTATCATGAATTATGGCGATTGTTAATTTAAACTTTTTAAAGGTAGTAGTTATTTTGAGTTCATGGAATAACATGTTTTGAAAAAGTTGAATATTATATGATCATGAATCAAATTTTACAAGTACTTTTTTTCTAAAGAGCCCTCTAATAACCTACATGCGTTAGCTTTAAAATAAAATAATTTGAAAACTTATGAACCATAAAAAAAACTCATTCCCAAACAAGCCTCATTATGAAACATTAGATTATTTTTGGCAAAATATGTTCTTATCAGGTAAATAAACAGAACACCGTTACAATTTATCATAATTACAAATTATTTTAAGCGAAATCATGTAGTAGAACTGTAGCAAAGTCTAGCTAGAAAAAATACCATTGAAATAAAAACATAAAATTAGCATCAGTTGGTAACGAAACGGTTCTTTCCGGACAGGTGGTAATAACAAAACAGAAGTCATTTCAGTAGCAAGTTCTGTAAAAAATTCTGATCTTGTTGTTAGAAAATCATGTTCATCGGTATTAAGATGAAAAAATAACAACATCCCCAAAACATGAGCTAAAAATTGTTATTGAGCAGCATCTTATGTATAACAGAATTCAAAATAGTAGGCAATGAAAACTCAAGTTACGGCACTTGGGAAATCTGTAAAAAAAATAATAGTTAAATTCGTTTAATTTTCCGAACATTTTCTAGGTGTCTGCAACCCAATTTGTTATTACTTTTGCCTTTCTTACAAAAGAAAGGTTTAAGGTTTGCTTTTGGAAAAACGCTTTTCTCAGAAATCTTTAAAAAAAATCGTGCACGGTGAGGGGTCGTCCCAGAAAAAAATCCTATGTCTAATTTGAAGGTTTAGATGCGCTCTTTCGATTGAATTTTGGTCTGATTTTTGAGAGCTCTTTTTCTGAAATACTTGAGCGATGTCTGTATCCGCTCTTAAAAATTTGTGTCTTCCATCACTGAAAAACCGCTCGTAAAACCCACAATTTTTATATTTCAGATCTGTAGCCGTGGGGTCGGAGACGAACATTTTATTTTTCGATTCACAATTTTTGACCAGTAAATGTGGTCAAAGCCATTTTTAGAGGTATTTTTTGGACTATTTTACAGATAACACTGTCAAATTGAAAGAATTCAGTTTCAAACAAAAATCCATTCGAAAACATGCGCCATAAACTGCTTGGGCCCAAAATTTGAAGCTTTTCCAAAATGTATTTCCATAGATGTAGCCATATTAGTGTTTTTCGTCTTATTTTTACCCTATTTTTCCCATTAAATTTTTGGTTTTATACAAAATCATATTCTGAACATCAAATTCAAAGTCCCGGCTCGTTTTCACTAGAAAGATTGACAAGTCGTCAAGTCGAAGCATAAACGCCAGCACATTTACGCTTGCGCGTTTTACGCTGCGCGGAAAGTGTTATTTCTAGCTTCTCATATTAGATCGACAAAGTGCAATATCGATACATATTTTTTAAAGTTAATCATAGACTAACATTAAAGACTGAGTACCCTTTATTTTTTTTCTAATAATGTGAATAAAAAATAAAATCTGAATTAAATATAGAGCGTCCAATTTCCCGTCCCGGGAAAAAATTTCCCGGGAATTCCCGGGATTTCCCGGAAAAAAATATTTCCCGTTTCCCGGGAAATTTGTAAATTTCCCGGGAATTCCCGAAATTCAAGCGGAAGTATACATTTTCCTAACTTTTTGGCACCAATATTTTGAAAATATACAAGAAAAATTAATGAGAGAACCTTATTTGATTTTATTAATTTCAATCGACTATTCATAATGAACTAATAAGCTTGTCTATAAATTGCATATCAAGGTTTGATTCAGATATTATTTATTTTGGAGCATTCGCAACTAGGAATACTGTTTGCTTACATGTTGGGCAACAAAACATACGATATTATGAAATGAATATTAACTATTTTATTTTTGACAACCTATTTAAACGATTTTCTTGTTATATAATTTTAAAATAAGATAGTTACCTTTTCCGGCCAAGATTAAATTTGATATTTGTTCAACAATTTTGATTACCTTAACCAAAATGGATCGAAATTGCATTGATATAATGAAACTTAAAAAAAGTTCAAAAGTACAGTTTGAAGTTATAGATTTATGAAGCACGTGAGCTACCAAGGGCGTAAGAGGGTTATATATGAAAAAAATATTGTGTATTTTCAACCACTTCTACACTTTGAAAATATTTAATATACCTAAAATCATATCATAAATGAAACCATGAAAATCGTTAGAAAACAACTTCGTATAATATGAAATTTACCCAAAGAATGCAACCATATTTCAAAAACTCGCTTCATATATTTTGAGTTGTGATTTCATTGAATAGTGTTTCAAGTAAAAAAGCGCTGCAAATTAGAGTTTTAAGGCAAATTTAATGATTTGCCATGATATTATTTCTGCAAGATTTTTTTTTTCGTTTAACTTTATGGTCACTAAGACAAATTTAAAACACTTTTATGGTTGTGGAGCATAGATTTACACTGTTCAGACACTTTGATTAAACAAATACTATTTTTTTTTATTTACTACGATTTAAAGTCAGCATATTTTTTTTATATTTTCTAAAAGTTGGATGTTTTTTTACAAGCATTCAAGCCATTAATTGATCATCACACTTATTTTGACCTATTTTGACCATTAACATTAAGGTTGCTGTTCTATACAATTGCGTTGCAAAATATTGATCAGAAACAGGATCAGAATAATGTTGGTTAAATTTCAAATTTCCCGGGAATTCCCGGGAGATAAAAAGATTCGAAGCTTAAGGTGAAATTCTCACTGTGTGGTATCATTATATTTCTGAAAAATTAATTGCACCAATATATTTTTCGGAGTTTCATCATTTTGTAAGAAAGGTTCTATTTCACCTCTGGTGATATTAAATCGGGTTTTTATTTAGGTAAATATGGGAAAAACTATTGGACAGTTTTGACCAATTTTGTCAAGAACATAAATGTGGCCACGTGGTCTATAAACGTAACCTTAATAAAATTTTAAAGTTTTTTTTTTAATTATTGATTGAAGATTCTAAGCATCCGTTGATTGATAAGATTGATTGATTCTAAGTATCCGTAATCCGATTTGTTATATTTATTTTAAATTCTGAAAGGCATGACTGGAACTATGGAATTTTTTTTCCATGGGCATTATTTTGGCCATATAATTTGGTCTTAAGAACCTAAAATTATACTTTCATAAAAAAATCAAAGCTGATTTTTTTGTGTCATTGTTATACCCTTCAAGTTTTTCAATATTTTGTTCGAAAATTATTTTTTATAATGATAAAATTTTGGGAAAAATTAAATGTATTTTAAATTTACAATTTTGATTTACTTGTCTGCTTTCTTTTAAATTGTACATTTTTCAAATGATGAAAAAAGTTTGTAAGCAGTCTTCCATTGTTTACTGATTTTGTCCAGCATTCGAAAAAATGTAGTAATAAATTTAGTAAATATTTAAGTAAATATAGTGAGCTAATATGTAATAATCAAAAGCAATATCAAGAGCAGGAACATTTTTTTCTTTGTTATTGGATTTCTTGTAATATTTTTTGATACCAGCATGAGTTATTTTTCGATCAAATGAAAGCTTTTATTTTGTATTATTATAAAAGCTTGATCTATACAAAATTTAAAAAAAATATCATTCCAAAACAGTTTTTCTTGTGCCTTCAGGTCAAAGGTAAAATAAAATGTATACACAAAATAAAATTGACAAAATGTAGGAAGGTCTAATATTTAAGTGATTATCTATATTTCTTGTCCATATGAACTTAAGTTTTCAAACTATCCTAGAGTACCATGCGTCTCCACAAATGACACATCAAATTTAATTATGCATGATTAACATGTACCTTCAAGTTAATTTATTTACCAAATTTGAGTTGATATGTGGGTCTCGTGGCGCAGGGGTAGCGGCTTCGGCTGCCGATCCCGATGATGCTATGAGACGCGGGTTCGATTCCCGCCTTATCCACTGAGCTTCTATCGGATGGTGAAGTAAAACGTCGGTCCCGGTTTCTCCTGTCTCGTCAGAGGCGCTGGAGCAGAAATCCCACGTTAGAGGAAGGCCATGCCCCGGGGGGCGTAGTGCCAATAGTTTCGTTTCGTTTCGAGTTGATATGGCAATTTACATTCTGCTTTGCTGTTGAATCGCTAAGTGACAATAAACAATTATGAAAAAAAATATTTTTACTATTAAATTGATTTTGCAAGTTAAGTTAATTTCTGAAAAAAATATCTAAATGTTGATTTTTGCTTCACAAAGTATTTAAAATTTGCAAACAAAAAATCTTTAATTCGACATTTAACAAATATCATTAAGGGTCATTTAAATTAATACAGAAAACAAACTAGAACATCTAAAAAAACAATATTGATCAACCATATAACGTCATGATTCGAAATCCGGACACTTAGTAGCATATCATTTTTGTTATAGCTGGCAAAAAATCATGTAATAAGTTGGAAATGTAGAAATATCATCAGGATGTAGTAGAAACAGTCACTTTCAAGAAAATGCATGCAAAATATGTCTTTTCTAACAATTTTTCATCAGAATTTTAAAATTAAAATGACTTGTTGTGCTTCGAATCCCGGACACTGATAAAAGCTGATTCGAAATCCGGACACTTTTGCTTCGAATTCCGGACACTCGATTTTACTTATGAATCGCACAAATTTGGCCTGAAATGTTAGTGAAAGGCATTCTTTAGGTCTCAAATAAGTTGTTAACATCAAAACAATTGATATTTTATATAAAAATTTGCTAGAATTTAAGAAAATCGAAACCATAAATTTCTGCTTTGCCTTCCCGGTGCAACGAACGCCTATGAAATATTTCAAGTGAAATGTTTCGCATTTTTGGTAAACTTATAATTTTATTGTATTTTATTGTTTTTGCATTAACTACAGCGTTCAAATAAACTTTAAATAAAAGTTGATGTTGGAATTCATCATATAACACAGTTTTGAAATTCATAATGTGAACTTATATCCTAATAATTGATAAAACAAGATGAAGTGTCCGGGTTTCGAAGCGTCCGGGAATTCGAATCATGACGTTACTTCATGTTAATGATTCATAACCGTTAATCACTTCCGGCTGTCACCGGTTCCCTCCTCGCACAGCATCCAAATCTCTCAAACACAAAACCCGACAACGAAAAATTCCCCGCCGGTCAAATTTCGCACCCAGCATCGTCGCAATCTCCAACCGCCAAGGCGGCCTCCTACGATGGATGATTCATTCCGATACGCTGCCAACAACGTCCAGAACATCGTCAGCCGTTACCAACTTGTCACATCATCCCTTTTTTTGTTGTTTCCTCTTGCTCGAATCCCCTAATCACGTTAGCCGTGACTTACGGCTCTTGTCTCGATCACGACCACGATGAAAATGGCACATCCGGTCATATCGAAACAAAAAAAAATAGAGAGTGATCCCAGAATTCTTCCCCTCGCCGAGGGTCCGAAGAAGGTCGAGCCAGAAAAAAAACTTTTAACAATCGTTCAAGAAAAAATAACCCGCATTCTTGCTCGATTCTCCCGTTTTACTTTTTTCAATTTCTTCTGTACTTGTTATTTTTGTGCGCAATATAAATCAGTCCTCTCACGTTTTTCTTCGAGGCTTCTTGGAGGTTGTGGTCTTGTTGTCCCCCTCTCCTAACTCTTCATACATATTTATTCCCGCCGTTCAAACTGTTGACGCGCGCGGCTCTGATGCTTCTTCCCATTATTACACTGCACTCAGGAGGGTCTTTGGCGACCTCACGTGGACCCACACCCCTATGTCGGTTGCCGACCATGCGACATGCATGCGACTATTATGTGCGCCCGACCGTGCCCTACGGCACTGTTAAAAATTGTGAGTTTTAAAAACTTTTAAATGACTTATAAAATGAGAAACGTTTAAAATGCGCGTATAGCACATCCTGCTAGCGCACGCGATTTTCCCAACAAATGGCATGGGTTTGATTCCAGTCCAATCGCGTCTTTTTAGGCATTTTTTTTTTCGCTGTGACCCGACGACCACCGACCGACCGCCAAACGACACGATTTGATGTGTGTCTTCAATTACGGCGCACACACTCTCACACACGCGCGTCACAGTAGGCTGACTCTCTCTCTTTCCCCTATCTCTCCCCGGCGAACCCAAACGCGCAATCGAAGCACAATCCGAAGCCAGAAGCACACAGACACGAAGAAGAAGACGAAGAAGGCGAAGAGAAAGAAGCATAAAAGCAGGACTTACGGGTTCCAGCTCGGCGCGCAGCTTGCTTTGGCTCGGATCGTGGGAAAAAATATTTTTCTCATGGTTTCGAAAAATGCGAACAGCTTGCTGCCATTACCGCTCTCGGCCTACTATGTGTGTGTGTGTGTGTGTATGTGTAGCCGGAAAGGGGCTTCGTGGAGCGCGAAACGCGTGAAGAGGGTTGGTTGGGAGTTTTGTAGCATGTGCGCCCTCCAGCGTTCTAATTGGAATTAATAACAGCTGCCGGTTTTTTGCGAATGCTCTTTTTTCGCGATTTTTTGACGTTTGGTGAGTGCGCGGAGGAGATTGGGCGGAAAAACAACATTTTCGCTACCGATCTTTTTTTTTTTTTTGTTTCGAGGATCGCCGAGGAGCTTTTTTCAAGAGCAAAGTGAAGAGTTGGGTGGAGAATGCTCAAGGTCAAGGGGGAAATTGTTTCGGATCGTGAGAATGATAAGAGAGGAAGGTTTTTTGTTTTATGAAATGTTTGATTGTATTTTCAAGTGATTTTTTGATTTTGTTTTGTCTTTTTTGCTTATATAATCACAGAAATTGCGCAAACTGCGCAATTTGTAAACAATCTTAAGTCTTATTCGAACAAACATCTAGGTTTCTTAGAGGCTAAAATTTTCTGAGCTAAATGCAGAAATAAAAAGGCTTTTTCAGCGCGCGAAAAAGTACTAACAAAAATGCTTAAGGCCTATTCCCTAAAGAACGTTTAATATCACAAACTCTCTAGCGCGCACATTTGAAGTGCGCGTGCAAAAGTGTCCTACTTGCTATTAAAGCTATACCCATACGATACGATTGATATATTGTGTTGATTTTTTGTTTAAAAAGTTGATTTGTTGTCTTGTTGTCTCTTGAGATCTCTGGATTGAGGAATTTGGTTGCGTTGAGTGATAAGTCTTGCTTCACTGGTACCGGTTTCACGGTGGAGTTTCAGATTTACCACGGCCTCCAGACGGATTCCTGAATCTTGAGCAGGGATTGTTGGGACTCGCTGCCGGTGGACGAGCACTCGCTGGGGTTGGGCGACGGGCTGTTGGGGTTGCCACTGCCGGAACGGAACGACTGCGGGGTCAGAGGCATCTGGTAGGACTGCAGATCGGCAGCGGAAGCGGACGAGGATGAGCTGGAGAAGGGCGAGATCGGCGGGCTCTGGAGGTTCTGTTCGCACTGGACGGACAGCGGGCTAACTTTGTCCAGATCGTTCAGGCGGTGTCCGAGGTGGGTCATTAGCTTGGTTCCGAGCTTGATGTCGACTCCGGAGGTGGAGGCCAGGCAGCGGGACACTTCGTTGGCGGCATGAGTGAATCCGGCGCGGTAGTCCATGAGTACCAATCTTAGTAAGCTTCTTTTTTCTTCAAGGGACCCGTGGTGGGTTTCAAAGTACTGCTGCATACTTCCAGCGAGTACCCGCAGGTATCCAAGCAGTACTTTCGCGTGCCACTCCAGCAAGAAGTTATCATCTCGGTTAAGCCCCAGATGATAACCACTTCCGACGGTTTACGTGACTACGCGCCGCACCGGTAAGAGGCTGTTTGTTTTCACTTTTCCACCTCCCCTTTTCCCAAACCATAATGCCCAAGTAACATTTTTTCCCAGGAGTTCTACAAGAGCTCTTCAAGATAGCTACAGCATAGCAGTTTGGACCGCGGTAGGATAAAATTCTCTTCAAAACTTCTTCAGGAGTTTGGAAGAGTACTTGAAGAGAATTTTATCCTACCGCGGTCCAAACTGCTATGCTGTAGCTATCTTGAAGAGCTCTTGTAGAACTCCTGGGAAAAAATGTTACTTGGGTGATAACACGATAAATCTTTTCTGCCCGCGTGTGACTTAAGCCGACAGTGCTACTTTAACCACGAGCGCCGGCTTAAGTACTTCCAGGTGTACACGCAGCAAAACTGTGAACTAGAGTGCATCACCAACTATACGCTCAGGTCGTGTGGGTGTGTCAAGTTCTCGATGCCCCGCGATGACCGGACGGAGGTCTGCGGGGCCAGCAAGATCGAGTGCTACAACGAGGCCGAGGATGAGCTGCTCAGCCAGGAGCTCAAGTACAGCGTGGACAAGAGTTACGATTTTCGCGCCAAATGTGACTGCCTCCCGGCGTGCACCTCTGTGCAGTACGATGCCGAAATATCCCAGGCCGACTTCAACTGGAAGAACTTGTTCATGGCGTACAAAAGCCCCATGGACGAATTCCCAGGGTAATTCATATACAATCAATTAGCCCCCAATTTTAAACCAATTCCCTTCCAGAGTTCAACTGTCCCGCCTGACAATCTACTTCAAGGAAGCCCAGTTCATAACCTCCAAACGCAGTGAGCTGTACGGAGTGACGGACTTCCTGGCCAACTGCGGTGGTCTACTGGGACTGTTTATGGGCGTGAGCCTGCTGAGCCTGGCGGAAATCATCTACTTTTGCTCGATTCGACCGTTTGTCATTCTGCGGGGCACGACGCGATCCAAGCAGGCGCCAGCACAGGTTCAGCCGATGGCACCCTCGCTGTACGTGTTCGACATGGACAAACCGAAGGAGGCGTTTTTGCGGCGGGGATCGAAGAGTCCCACGTTGACGAAACAAGATGAGGGGAAGGAGGTTGAGAAGCCAAAGGATTGCTGAGGATTTATAAAATGTGATAAATTGTTGCCAATGCATTTACTTCATTCACTTTTTGATGTTGATTCGGTATTTTTGACTATGAAATTTTGAAACAGTCTCCTATTATTCATAACAGTTTCATTCATAAAGACGGTTATATCTTGTAAACTTCATAATGAAATAAACTTGCAGAGAAAAGTAAACAGGAAATGTATTATTGTTGTAGAAAGGCGGTAAAATAACCTTGCTTTCATCGTGCAGTATGCGGTTGCTGACGATATTGCAAAACAGTTGTTTTCATCTAGCTCTGGTTGAAATGTTTCTAATCTAATTGTCGTTGATTCAAACCATTCAGCGTTATCAGTTGGTATCCCTGATGTCTGTGCATATATAAAAAGCAATCTAAAGAAGCTTCAAGCAAGATCTAGTTTAGCTTGTTTAATGATCAGTCTAAAAGAGATGCTTGATAGTGTCACGATGGAGAGGTACAGCAAAGAACATGTTATAACTATGTTCAACGTGAAACAACAAGTCAAAGTTAAAGTAAAGCAGCATCGAATCTGTCACTTTGATCTAAGGCGATTGTTGCAAGACTATTGTTCAAACAGTACAATTCATGGAATCAAGTATTTTAGTTGCAAGCAACGAACTGTTCTTGAAAGGTAGTGAATAATAAATAAATCACAGTTAGAAGATTTTATAAACTTTTGAGTAATTTTAGAATATGGTGGATTGCAGTGTTTCTTCTTTCAATCTTCGGCTGTGGCCAGTTGATTATCAACATCTACCGCAAGTGGGACCAAAGTCCAGTTATTCTATCATTTAACGAGCGGAGTACTCCGGTGTGGCAGATTCCGTTTCCGGCGGTGACAATCTGTCCGGAGACGAAGATGAAGTCACAGTATTTGAACTTTACCGCATCGTATCATATGCTGCTGAACGACACGGATGACGAGGCCATGGATGAGGATAGGTGATTTTCTGGAAATGTTTTTAAACTTGATTTTTGGAGTTTCTTTTGATCGTTTTTTCAGTTTTAATCGACTTCGGGCGGTGGCCCAGGTTTGTGATGCACACGTTCTTAAAGGAATTCCGTTGAATCAAACGTACGACAGTGCGTGTGTGGATTATCTCCGTAACATATCAGTATCGCTGGACGAGATGCTAATGTACTGCAAGTGGCGAAACGATATGGACTTTTGTAACAACATTTTTACGGAGACTCTGACAGAGGAAGGTCTTTGCTTTACGTTCAACGGAATCGCTGCGGATGACATGCTGAGGAAGGAGGAACTGCACAAGGATTATGCTTACACGACGGAAAATAGGTCATCCATCCAGTGGACTCTGGAGAATGGTTATCGGGAGGATGCAGCAATTGATACATATCCGTTGAGAGTGCTGGGAGCTGGGGCCAGGGCTGGGTTGAATATCTTACTTCGATTGTACGAATACGATTTGGACTATTTGTGCAGGGTGAGTTAAACCATCAAGTAGTCCGCGAAAGTCCTTCAACAAGCAAGGACTACTTGATCGTTACTCATGAGTACCAATCTTAGTAAGCTTCTTTTCTCTTCAAGGGACCCGTGGTGGGCTTCAAAGTACTGCTGCATACTTCCAGCGAGTACCCGCAGGTATCCAAGCAGTACTTTCGCGTGCCACTCCAGCAAGAAGTTATCATCTCGGTTAAGCCCCAGATGATAACCACTTCCGACGGTTTACGTGACTACGCGCCGCACCGGTAAGAGGCTGTTTGTTTTCACTTTTTCACCTCCCCTTTTTCCATACCATAATGATAACGCGATAAATCTTTTCCGCTCGCGTGTGACTTAAGCCGACAGTGCTACTTTAACCACGAGCGCCGGCTTAAGTACTTCCAGGTGTACACGCAGCAAAACTGCGAACTCGAGTGCATCACCAACTATACGCTGAGGTCGTGTGGGTGTGTCAAGTTCTCGATGCCCCGCGATGACCGGACGGAGGTCTGCGGGGCCAGCAAGATCGAGTGCTACAACGAGGCTGAGGATGAGCTGCTCAGTCAGGAGGTCAAGTACAGCGTGGACAAGAGTTACGATTTTCGCGCCAAATGTGACTGTCTTCCGGCGTGCACCTCGGTGCAGTACGATGCCGAAATATCCCAGGCCGACTTCAACTGGAAGAACTTGTTTATGGCGTACAAAAGTCCCTTGGATGAATTTCCAGGGTAATTCTTATTCAATCAATTAGCCCCCAATTTTTAACCCATTCCCTTCCAGAGTCCAACTGTCCCGCCTAACAATCTACTTCAAGGAAGCCCAGTTCATAACCTCCAAACGCAGCGAGCTGTACGGAGTGACGGACTTTCTCGCCAACTGCGGTGGCCTACTGGGACTGTTTATGGGAGTGAGCCTGCTGAGCCTTGTGGAAATCCTTTACTTCTGTCTGATTCGACCGTGTTCGATCTTGAGAAGTTCGACGCGGTCGAAGCAAGCTGATTGCAAACAACCTGTACTGCAAAGCACTGAATCAACCAGACATGTCATATGGACGAGATTTTGATAAACAACTACAATTATACTTTTTGGATATGTTCTGACATTTTCAGTCCATTGGATAGTTAATCATGTGAACAATAGAATTAAGTATGCTATATATATATACATCATTATTTAACTCAGTTTGAAATAAAGTAGCTATTTTAGGATAAGTATTATGACTTTCATATAACCTGAAAGATTGAAATCAAAAACATTTGTCTCAAATTCGGTTAGGGCTTTTTAAGCAGCAATACTAAAGTCGCCCATATAAGATTTTTAAGTTTATACTTGTGAAAGAGTTCTCATTGCCCAAAACAAATAATTCGTTTTTCCATACAAGTCTCCATACAATTTTGGGGGATGGGCATACTAAATGGGTATGTAAATGTATGAAATTCTGAAAAAGACTTTCTGATGGATTTGGTGTCTTCGGCAAAGTTGTAGGTTATGATTAGGACTTTTCGGAAAAAATGGGAAAAAATAACTATAAGTTGAATTTCCAAAATACGTTATTTTCAATTTTCAAAATTTGTGATGTATTTTAGGGGACTAAAAATTACATCTTCTGAGCAAAAACGGGTTTAGGAGATATATTTATTTGGAAAACATCGAAAACTTAGGCAAAAAACATATTAAAAAAATGCTTCAACCAGAATCGAATTTGCATTCGAAAAACACTTATCTTTTTTTGATAAAATTTAAAGTTTTCAAGTATTAGTTACCGTCATCAAGGCTGACATTGGGTCTGGGGGCCGAGATTGGGTCATACAAAAATGCTGAAATTTGTATGTCACCCCTGATTACGGTATTCTAAGGCTTAACAATATTTTTGCAAAGCTGAAAAAAATCTACAAATGACTTTCTGGAACTTTGAAAATCTGGCAATTAATTTCTGAGATACAGCCTCAAAAAAAAATCACATCGATGTAAATGACTTTTTATAAGTTTCACTTAATTCTTCTTTAATTAATTTTCAACTGATGAAATTTTCTATTCTATTTAATAAAAATATTTCGAAATTGTTCAAATTTTGTCTAAAATATGAAATTAGGAATAATATCTATTTGTTTATGTGGGATACCGGTAATTAGCCCTTTCGGAGGGGTAATAAAACACACGATTAACACGCAACGAATTAAAACAGTTTATCTTTTCAAAAGTAAACCTCGATTCTTATAATTTGAAATTATTTTTTTTGCTTAAAATATCAGAACATTTCACAAAAATCAACGCACTATGGCTCACAAGATGTCTTTCTAGGCCCCTAAATCACAAAAAAAATCAAAAATTTAGAGTCAAGGGACATAAGCTTCAAAAAATAATTTGCAACGGTCTTAGTAAAGTAATAGGCAAACAATCGGTTTTTTCTGTGAACCTATTTTTAAGAAGAGTCCTAATCACAACCTTCAACTTTGCCGAAAACAAAAAACTCGATCAGAAATTTTCTTCTCAAGATGAAGAATTTAATGTTACATACACATTTTGTATAACCAGACTTCAAATTGTATGGAGTTCAAATTGTATGAAAAAAATATTGATACAAAATGATTTCTTTTGACATAAGGAAAAGCAAAATTTCGTCTCCTATGACTTGATTTTTTTTTTTCGGAATTAAACAACCATGCGTCACCACAGAAAATTGTTCCAGATTAGTTTTTGCTGGAGACTCTTAAGGCAAGGTTCTCATTTTTTTTTCAATGTTGATTATCATTATCATTTTTTTTATTATTAATATTTACAAGAATTTTGACAGATTACTTTTTAAATGAATAAAACACATTTTTTAATTTCCTTTTTATAAATAATTTAAAATGATAACCTTAAATCGCATAAAATTTATGTATTTTTCGATTGCATGTAATGTTACTTCAAACTAAGAATTTCGAAAATTTTCATGAACATGTTTTCAAGGTAAATAAAAATAATACTGTTAGATTAGATTTATTTCATTTAAAACTGGTAGCGACATCTTTACGGACTGACCTCAACATCGCCATAATACACGTGTGTTCCAATAAGAATTACCGTCTTTGTGGTATTATTGTCCCTTTGTGTATTGATATTTATGATTTCAAGCAAAATGGTATGATTATGTATAAATACTTAAAATTTGAGGTTGTATTGCTTTATCATCAAAAAATATTTATTTAAATCATACCATTATTTGGAAACTCTACGGTAACTTCCACCGAGATCTCATTTCCCCCATAAATCTGCGTTACGAGCGCGTTACTTTGCCCAAGCTTGAGCGAAAGGTTCGTGTCTTCGCTCGCACTTCTGCAGCAAAAAAATCGTTCCACAACCAACTGCGGTAAAAAAGCTCACCAGCTCTCCCTCCAATTTTCAAATTCTAAATTTTCCCTCCACGTGCCTTCGTCTTTCTCAGCTGCTTCTCGTCTAGGTTATTCAAAAATAACGATGACACATTGCAATCATTTGGCGCAATTTGTGTGTGTGTGCGCTCTCTCGTTGCTTGTTGTAAATAAAATTAATGCGAAAATGGTTATTTGACAGGCCAAGGCGACGACGTCGACGACGAATTTTCCGCACCCTGGAAAACCGCCCTCGGTCGAGATAAATGCGTTCGATCCAAGAAGGCCTGGCCTGGGTGGGGGAGGGTGCGTGTCGTTACTCATCTGTGTGTGTGTTTGTGTCTGAGTTAGGTTTGGGTTAAAAGGAGTAAATTTTGCCACCTTCTGGCGATGAAGATTAGGCCTGGTCCGTGGCTTTTGGCAAAATGGGGTTTTCCCCCTGAGGGGGTTGACGGTGGGTGGGCTTTTAAAAATGATGCCAATTTTTCCTCGTGCACAAATTGTTTCGCAAGATTAGAGCCCGCAATGGATGGCGCGAAAATGAACATTTTACACCTTCGTCAAGGATAGTTGTGGAAATACATTATTTTGCCATCAGTCCTCCGGCCCTGAAAACCGGTTACCCCGAAAGAACGGAAGCACTCAACCGGAACGACCATGTCGAGGGTTATGGTTTTATGCTGCCTTACTTTGGCGCGCCATGCTTCGAAAGGGAAGGGAAGTGAAGAACGAAAGTCAACGGTTCCCTCCGTTTAGCTCGGCTTGGCCTGATGGATGTCGTAACGACCAACTGACACCTGTAACGAACGAAAGTTTTATGAATGTGTTTGTGTGTGTGGGTCGTCGAAGGAGGCCGTGAGCGCTGGCAAGAAGTTGAATGGATGGCCACAGGCTGCTGGCGCGTTCGAACTGAGAGCATCAAAGCAAGCTGGTGCGATAGATTCATAACTTTTTTTTGGCTTCATTGTTTTTGTTTTTTCTTTCGTTTTTTGTTTTCTATGTGGGGAGAGTGAACTCAGAGAGAGGAAAATTTGAATTTAGCGCGCGTCGATGTTGGTGCTGGTGAAGGAGAGAAAACGTTTTTTCGGGTGTCGTTTAGGGGATGAGTGAGCACGAGTTAGGGGTGGTCGATGGAAGGTTAAGTGAGTGACCTTTCCCACGGTGGACGGTGCAGTAGGGACGGCGCAGGTTGTGCAATATCATGAATTATTAATTTTTAAGGTGCGTTAAATATAGACATGAACTTTTCAAACGCAAGAACCAGTTAACGGTCAAACTTAAAATATGACTCAAGAAATTATCATTAACATCATTATTATTTTAAAATAAGATGTCTGAAATTTTTTGATATAACTTTTATTTATTAGAATTTTATTCAATATTTGCTCGAAAAATATCGTTCATAACACCTTTAGAATTTCAATGGAAACAGACTCGCAATCAGCTAAAAACTAATTAAAATGCATTTCCGTGCGTTAATAATAATCCTTTTTAGCATAATTGAACCAGTTTGAAATTTTTTGATTTTTTTTTGTGAAATGTTTATGTATTCTGCGACCCTGTTTTGGTCGCATTTGAATAGTTAATTGCCTATTTAATTACCAAATGCGTTTTTTCGAAATTGCAAGATTGACATTTTGGCAGCCTCCTTTACTCTATCAAGGAACTAAAAAGGTTCAACATTTCAGCAGTTTTGATTTTTTCAGCACTCGTCTTATTTATTCAACCCAGATAAAAACTTCAAAAAATATTTGAATCCACCTTAGAAAATAAATAAAACGAAAAAGTAATAAAACCTAAAACTGGGCTTTTTCATGCCTAATTTTAAACAACTTTGCTTTTAAAAGTATAAAAAAGCTAAAGAAATTTGTTTCAGTAGCATTATCATAAAAAATATATAATTTCTTGATTTTCAGTAGATCTATGGCTCTAAAGTTCAATATGCAATAATGCTGCAATAATGTTAATGCTTAAAAGTGTCACTATTTATTTAACGGGAACAATAAAGGTTGAAAAATGTCTCCTAAAATATTTTAAAATTAATTCTTAAATATTCCGCAATTTGGATTTTTAGAACATGTTCATGGGATTAGATATAATATATTTTCGAACATCGAAAAACATACGGGGTTTCTCTTTTATTTCAAGTTTTTGCCCTTTACCCTTAAAAACTTTTAATTGTCTCTCTATTACATTGTTTTCAATTGTACCTCCCTTTTAACAAACAAAAATAAATGAATTTGAAACAGAATTTTTAAATTGGGACAAAATCAGAAAATCCCATGATTTGGGAAATCCTGGTTTTGAAAAAAAATCAGGAATGCTGTCCCGGGATTTCATGGAATGGACGCACTAGTAACAAGCTGTATAATTTTTTAAGTCTCAATAAGGAATGTTATTATTTTTTCGAAAAATTACTTTAGGAAACAGAAAACAAAAAAAAAATGGGTTAAAAATAAAATTTTGTCATAAAATCTTTTTTTTTTGTTCATTTTATTTTTTAATCAAGATAAAAAAAAACATTTTTTCCTTACAAAAGTTGCTTCAACGCACGAAAATCGACTTAAGAAATTTTCCCTTTTGTGAAGAAGGTTAGGCCATTGGCATTACTCACAACGCTTTTGATGACATCAGTTTCATTACATTAAAAACATATTTTAAAGACAATAGCCAAAATTGTACGGAGTCTTGTATGGATGAACCAATTTTAAAGTAAAAAAATATAATAGAATAAAATAAAATAAAAGGACTGTTTTGTTTGTAGCAAAGGTCTAAATCATGTTTTTGCCAAATAAGAAAAAAGCATTAATATAGAGTAGTGCGGTGCCTGTGTGGACGCGCAGTCCTGTTTTTTTTGTGTTATTTTCCGTTTCTTTTGTGTCGCTGTTCGAGTGCATGGGGTGATTGGCTATTATAATTAAATAATGGCATCAGTAGTGTGGTGCTTTTCGGGACGCGCAGTTCTGTTTTTTTTACCTTCTTTTTTTTTTCATTGTTTTTTTTTCCACTCGCGTTCGTTGGCCGATGAGTTTTTTTTGTGTTGTTCTCTATTTATAGTTTTCTATAAAAACGTACCTATTTTTTTTTTTGAGACTAGCAAGTCGTATTGCTGGATTAAGCCCTTTCTATATCATTTCAATAATCATTTCAATAAATGAAGCCCTTCCTACATCACCGTTGATCGGAAGGCACGCCGACGGAGAATTTCTGGAGAATCGCGGTCGAATTAATACTATATTTAAATCCCTAGATAGCTATCTTTCCGCAGCCGGCTGCCTAAGATTTTTAAAATTTCAACCGATAAACAAATTGCTTATGGTCGCATCACCTACCACAGTGAATCCTGACCTTATACCCATCTTACAAACCCCTCAAAACTCATGTGATACTTTGTCGAAGACGCAGCTGATTTAGCGGTCCCATCACTCAAGTATCGGACTAACATTCCCATCCACTTCCCCGTGTCTTACCACTG
Source organism: Culex pipiens pallens (assembly GCF_016801865.2). NCBI lineage: Eukaryota > Metazoa > Arthropoda > Insecta > Diptera > Culicidae > Culex > Culex pipiens. The sequence continues at coordinate 222,020,537 of NC_068938.1, forward strand.
GTCGTGGCCGGCGTCGGTATTGATCAGCACGATAGGGACCTTTAAATATTGCGAAGGGGTGATGATTGGTTCCTACTTTTCATCTGTGGTCCACGGAGCAATGTTTGGGGGTCCTGGTCAATAACGAAGTAGCAGCTACGGGTAGACACCAATGCTATGCTATGCTATGCTAATAAGAAAAAAGCATTAATATATGAATAATTTTCAGAAATTAAATTATCAAGTTTGACATTGATTTAATGTTACATCTCAATTAGCTGAAGATCATTGAAAAAGAACTTTGTCCTATTACGATTTGTTCAAATATTACGTCCATAGATTTTTGGGGATTTCAGATTTGTTTTGGTGAGGGGTAATTCATCGAACCATACGAGTTTAGGCAATTGTGGTTACAAACTTCATGGTTTTGATGCTGGACCCATACGGATCCATAAGAGATTAGGCAATATGGATATCAAACTTCCTAGTTTTTGAAAATGAAGATAAATTGGACGAATAATTAGGGAAAATTCTCGTATGTTTGGTGGGTTAAGCACTCGTTCCTAACTCCATCCAATTTGCTGATTATTTTGTAAAACTTTTGATAGAAAATTAAATTATTTTATTTCATATGACATGGTGTAAATCTCGGAAATAAACTTTAGAACAATTAATTAAAGTTAGGAAATACCATCCGTTCCACTTTTATTGCTTTATTTTTTACGTTTACAAAATTTTGAAATAAAATTTTCTTTTTTTAACATTTACATCATTTTGAAATGAAATTGAACTTTTGGGTTAGAAAAGCTTTTCGCAACGTTTTGATATAATTTCATTTATTAATTAACTTTTTTCTCAACAAACTTGACCACCACAACATTTTCAGGATGCTTCTCTCACTTTTGGAGTGTCCCCACGCGCGCCAATTTCCCTCCGTTGCCGTCGATGACAATCTCTCACGCTTCTCACGCCAAAACACAAAAGAGAAGCAAGCGACGACGCAGCAGCTGATATCATTTATCAGCAATTCCCCACGAAAACAGCATGATTCGAAAAAAAAGTTCTCCGATCGGGCTCAAAATTTTTCTGGGGGATCCTTGGCCGAAATAATTAGACCCGTATTTTTTTGTTTGGCCATTAGGGTGACCTACGCCGTGTTAGGGTGGTTCAAAAAATGGCAATTTTCATCGATTTTCGCAAAAACCACTTTTTTCAAAAAAACATATCTCACCACCATACTTTTGGTACCATAACATCTATAGGTCATCGCTGAAATTTTAAAGTTATCGCAGTTTTAGTGAAAAAAGTCGATTTTTCCCCGTTTTCGTCATTTTCCAATTTTTGCGCGTGGCGCGTCGAAAAACACAGTTTTTATTTTCAAAAAATCGTATCTCAGAGTATCGAAAACATAACTTCACCATTTTTTGATATGTTATGTGAAATTTTCCGAGGAATCCGATAAAAATATTTTCAGACATAGGCTCTTTGGTCCCGAGACCTTCAAAACAGCATTTTAAGTTTTCATATGACCTTTTCAAATGTTAAGCTAGATTTTCGAAACTTCTTACTATTTTTCCCAAATAGCCAAACTAATCACCTTTCTTTTGCGTGTAGGACAGCTAAAATCGGATGAAATGGCGCGGAGATATGATTTTTTGAAAAAAGTGGTTTTTGCGAAAATCGACGAAAATTGCCATTTTTCGGACCACCCTAACACGGCGTAGGTCACCCTAATGGCCAAACAAAAAAATACGGGTCTAATTATTTCGGCCAAGGATCCCCCAGAAAAATTTTGAGCCCGATCGGATAACTTTTTTTTCGAATCATGCTGTTTTTGTGGGGAATTGCTGTTATATCAGGCAGAGGCAGGTCAAAGCCACCGTCGTCTACTCTACCAGAGTCCTGAGAACGGCTCCACCAAAAGACGAGGGAGCAGGGTCGCTAAAAAATCGTTTCGCGCGATCAATGAGTGAAGATATACACACACAGTAAGCGCCACTGCTCTCAACAAAAACAACGCGTTGCTAGTCCCGCTGTGTAACCAAGAAGGAACTCACACCAAAGCGATCGTTCACAATCATCCACTGGGTGGATCTCACCCGATTCGCGTCGTCAAGGGGTTTGTTTATTTGGGACCGCAACGAATCTTGAATCGCGAGCGGAGAGCGATTTCCAAAAATCGCGACTTGTAACAATCCATGATTGTTACAAGAGACGATTTTGGTGTTTAAGGGCAGGACCACGATTATACGGTTTTATTGAGAATAATTGTATTTAATATTTAATGTTTTCTAGAACGATTAGTTTTAATATGAACGATTATAATAAATGAATTTAAACGATTACTTATTTTTGGAGTGTGTTAAACTCATTAAAACTGCATGGGCACGTTGAATGCATTTCCGTTTGTTTCAGCTCAAAGAACGTGTTCGTGTTTGTGTGTTAATGCAGTTAAATTTGAAGTAAAGGTTGAACAAAGTTGCACAAGCTGTTAACTGCATAAAAATGCGTGATGTGGTGAAGCGCTTTCGACAAGAATTACCTCCCAACAAAAGAGCAACGGGGTTTTTTTTGTACCGTAAAACGGGGTGACTTTGATAGCCGGGGTGACTTTGATAGGTTTGTGATTTTTCCGCAAAATGAAGAATACAATTAAAATACGTACAGAATTGTTTAGAATCATTCTGACCGTGGTAGAAAAGTGTTCAAAGAACCTCAAAAAGAACTTTTCATGAAATTTTGAAAAGTTTAAAAAGTTAGTAAACTAAAGTTAAGAAAATGGTGATGAAACTCATTATTTTAAACTTCTCAAAGTGTCATGATTTTCTCAATGAACATGATATTGAATCGGAAAACGGAATGCATTTTCGGATTTTTTGGACAATTTTCCACTAGGAGAAGGTAAAATAAGTTTGTAAATAATAAAAAATATGTGTGTTTGAAACACAATTTAAAAAAAAACTTCAAATTTATAGGCAATTTCAGTTGAACAAATTTCATGTAAAATGGGAAAACTTGCGATTAGTGCTTCGAATTCAGTATAAAATGCAATATAAATCGATAATTTTATAAACAAAACTAGTTTTTGCAAATTTCAGGAAAAATTCCGACTTTTTAACAATTTTACCTAAAATTTATATTTATTTTGTTAAAAAGCTTATAAACTTTGTTAACTAAATATAAACATTGATTTTTTTTCTTAAAAACAATATCAGCAACTTCAGTAATGGTACATTCAACGTACAAATAAAGTTTAAACATCCTAAATATGATTTTAACAAGAAAAACTCTGACTATCAAAGTCACCCCGGAATTTAAACTAAGAATTTTTAACGTAACTATTTTTCTAATCACTATTGAAAAAACTTTTTTTCCAAAATAGTGCATGGACTTTGTGTGGCCTACCCCAGTACATGTTTTAAAAATAATAATGTTGAGTAAAACCTTACCTGTTGGAAAATATTCCAAAAACAAATTGAAATCCATAATGCTATAACATTTCAGTTTTATTTAACCCTAATCCTGTATTTCTAGTTTTCAAACGATTGGCATTAATGCCAAGTTTCGACATATTTTAGGGAAATATGAGTATTCCTTATCAATTACTTCTGTTCGTAAAAAGTAGTGTTTGATTTATTGTTTGAAAAACTTTTTTCATTTAGAAATTGCGGGACAAATGTAAGGAATCAGGAAGTAAATGATTCGTTTCATTCTTATAAGGTACTGTATACTGTAGGGACCATCCACAAACCCCCCACCCCTATCGTAGACAATTTCCATACAAATAAAATCTTTTTTGTATGGAGCGTGGGCAATCGCCAACCCCTCCTAAAGTGTCAACGTGGTTTGTGGATTTGTGGATGGTCCCGTATACAGTATACTGTATTATTACCTCATTCTTGACCAATATACCACAATAGACCATTCACCTGAAAGTCAATCCCCTTAACCCTCTACTGCAATTTTTTTGAAAAAGGTTATTTTGAGCAACTTTTGTTCTACGAAAAACATTACTTCACTTGTTTTATGTTTTTCTTGTTTCCTTTTTTTAGTTTTTTAACACTGGAACGCCCAACGCATGCCCAACTTACGCGGACGCCCAACCCTCCCAAAAAAGGTGGAACGGTAACTTCAACTCGCTGGTTCTCGGGCATTACTCAACCAATCGGGACAATTCTTGTTTCCAGTGATTTGTAAGAATGTCTAGATGATCCTAAAATTTTGCAGAACTTGATTTGAACAAATCTGTAATTTCTGCGACCGAAAATATCGTTCCACCTTTTTTAAAAACGACTGCCTCCGCGGAATTTTTGGCGATTTTAACACGCAAAAAATATTGTTTTTGATCACAAAATATACAGATTTTATCAAATTAAGTTCTGCAAAGCTCTAGAATCATCTAGACATCCTAACAAATCACTGGAAAGAAGAATCATCTTGATTGGTTGAGTTATGCCCGAGAACCATTGAGTTGAAGTTACCGTTCCAACTTTTTTGAAGCCTTGGGCGTTGGAATGTTAATTGGCATTTATCTTGTTTAGTTAATGTTTGTTTTTGATAGTATTTGGCCTATTCAAAAAAAAACTCTTAAATAATTTGTAAATAAAACCTAAAATACAACTTTTATGTGAGGAAGGCACCAACCACCTTAAGGTGGATTAAGTAACGTTTTTAAATACAATTTTTGAAAAAAAATAGTTACAATAATCTGGAAACAATCATAAATATTTTTTTAAAGTTTAGCGTATTTAGATAATTTGGGTTTATTCTGAAAATCAGTTTTTTTTTTAAATATTTTTATATCTGTTTTAGTACAAAGAGTGATTTTAACTTTGAGTGTAGATTTGCATCAAATGGTCACAACTTTGAACTTCGTCTTTTTGATAAATTGATATGTACGATTTACGTTTAAATGCCTCTAATTTAACAACAATGCTAGGGTTCAAATATTTGGGAAGGGGATTTTTAAAGATCGTTTTGGAAATCTTTAAAGCAATAAGTTGTTTTTGGTGAAATACATACTGTACCATGCCATGAAATTTGTAAAAAAAACGAAGTTGAGCAGTTCTCTACGGAATCGGTCTTTTTTCTTTAATTTTAATTTTTGTATTTTTTAATCCGGCTGAAACTTTTTTGGTGCCTTCGGTATGCCCAAAGAAGCCATTTTGCATCATTAGTTTGTCCATATAATTTTCCATACAAATTTGGCAGCTGTTCATACAAAAATGATATGTGAAAATTCAAAACTATGTATCTTTTGAAGGAATTTTTTGATCGAGTTGGTGTCTTCGGCAAAGTTGTAGGTATGGATATGGACTACACTGAACAAAAATGCTACACGTTAAAAAAATTTTGGTGATTTTTTATTTAACTTTTTGTCACTAAAACTTGATTTGCAAAAAAACACTATTTTTAATTTTTTTTATTTTTTGATATGTTTTAGAGGACATAAAATGCCAAATTTTCAGAAATTTCCAGAATGGGCAAAAAATCTTTGACCGAGTTATGATTTTTTGAATCAATACTGATTTTTTCAAAAAATCGAAATATCGGTCGCAACATTTTTTCAACTGCATTTTTCGATGTAAAATCGAATTTGCAATCAAAAAGTACTTTAGTGAAATTTTGATAAAGTGCACCGTTTTCAAGTTATAGCCATTTTTAGGTAACTTTTTTGAAAATAGTCGCAGTTTTTCATTTTTTAAAATTAGTGCCCATGTTTGCCCACCTTTGAAAAAAATATTTTTGAAAAGCTGAGAAAATTCTCTATATTTTGCTTTATTGAACTTTGTTGATGCGACCCATAGTTGCTGAGATATTGCTATGCAAAGGCTAAAAAACAGGAAAATTGATGTTTTCTAAGTCTCACCCAAACAACCCAACATTTTCTAATGTCGATATCTCAGCAATTATAGGTCCGATTTACAATGTTAAAACATGAAACATTCGTGAAATTTTCCGATCTTTTCGAAAAAAATATTTTCAAAAATTTAAAATCAAGACTAACAATTCAAATGGGCGTAATATTGAATGTTTGGCCCGTTTAAAATGTTAGTCTTGATTTTAAATTTTTGAAAATATTTTTTCCGAAAAGATCGGAAAATTTCACGAATGTTTCATGTTTTAACATTGTAAATCAGACCTATAGTTGCTGAGATATCGACATTAGAAAATGGTGGGTTGTTTGGGTGAGACTTAGAAAACATCAATTTTCCTGTTTTTTAGCCTTTGCATAGCAATATCTCAGCAACTATGGGTCGCATCAACAAAGTTCAATAAAGCAAAATATAGAGAATTTTCTCAGCTTTTCAAAAATATTTTTTTCAAAGGTGGGCAAACATGGGCACTAATTTTAAAAAATTAAAAACTGCGACTATTTTCAAAAAAGTTACCTAAAAATGGCTATAACTTTAAAACGGTGCACTTTATCAAAAATTCACTAAAGTACTTTTTGATTGCCAATTCGATTTTACATTGAAAAATGAAGTTGAAAAATTTTTGCGACCGATATTTCGATTTTTTGAAAAAATCAGTATTGATTCAAAAAATCATAACTCGGTCAAAGATTTTTTGCCCATTCTGGAAATTTCTGAAAAGTTGGCATTTTATGTCCTCTAAAACATATCAAAAAATAAAAAAAATTAAAAATAGTGTTTTTTTGCAAATCAAGTTTTAGTGACAAAAAGTTAAATAAAAAATCACCAAAATTTTTTTTACCGTGTATCATTTTTTTTCAGTGTAGTCCATATCCATACCTACAACTTTGTCGAAGACACCAACTCGATCAAAAAATTCCTTCAAAAGATACAGATTTTTGAATTTTCACATATCATTTTTGTATGGACAGCTGCCAAATTTGTATGGAAAAGTATATGGACAAACTAATGATGCAAATTGGCTTCTTTGGGCATACCGAAGGCACCAAAAAAGTTTCAGCCGGATTAAAAAATACAAAAAAAATCGAATGACCGAAAACTCAGAGAATTGCTCAGTTGACTTTATAGCTGTTGGCCACCATTGCTAGTACCAACCACTAGTGTCTTCCTTTTTATCTACAAGGACTTCGCCGCCCTGGGCTCCTAAGTGTATGAAAGTATGGCACGGAGCGACGGCGCCGAATACCCATATTTACACAAAGAATTTTAGAGCGCCCGCCGATTGTGAGTCCAGTGCGCGGTCCGATTGATCCACACGGGCGGGACATGAAATTTGTAAAGAAACTATTAAATAGGGCCAATATGCAGCTTCAAAGGAGAGGGCTGCACGGACACTTTTTTGATACTCTGTATTTCAAATCACATAACAAATTGTCGTAAAAGAGCCGACTTATATCCGAATATACTGGACTAACTATCCCAAAAGTCGCTGGTTCGAATTAAAGCGCTGGAATTCGGCTTCATCTCCCCGAACCATACCTTCACACTTAGGTGACCCGGGTGTGAAAGTCTGTATCAAAACACAAGATGCTAGCCATTGGTACAAGTGGTCATGACCACGAGCCACGAGGTTTGTAGGCTTCCGAAAGGCTAACATGTGCTATAAAATACACCCTGTACACTGAATCCGTTCCTTGGTGCTGTTTAAAAAGTTATCTTTTCTCGCCTTTTTCAAGAATATTGCATAAAAATCGTGAGGTTTTTTTATATGTCCTGTAAACAAGCAAACCAATTTCTTATAGAAGAAACATCAAAACTCTTGCTAGAATTGCATTGCGTAAGCAAGCAAAAAGAAAACACGTGGCGCGCAAATCACAGTAAGCAATGAGGAAATTCGCGCCGACAAGACCACCCCGGCGCTCACTGGGTTCCACCTTCAGTGATTGCTAGGAAAAGCAATCGGTAGCGCTCTCTGTGCGACAGCAAAAGTTGAGTCGCGGGTTGTTACAAGAGACGACTCGAGAGAGTCATGAGGGTTTTCTCTCTCGAGATAAAAAATAAACTTTCAGTCAGAGGTTGTTACGATCGCAGATTGTTACAACCCATGATTGTCGCTGAATCAGCTCTTGTTCGCGCTCCATGCACCCCTGCGAGGGAGTCACGCTTCGGCGGTTCGGAAGCAAAGAGAATGAGAGAGATCGAGAGGTGAGCGCAGTAGGCCAAGAAGTTCCCATCCATTCATGCTGCTGGTGCTTTTCCTTCGGAAAAGCCCGTTTTGGTTGTGTGGGTGCGTGAGTGACCCCGGCAGGTGAGTGCCAAAGGTGGCGGCTTCACCCATTCGGCGCGGCCTGCTACGGCTTCAGTTTATTTTGAACCGCCGATTCTAGCGAAAGCGAAATTATCTCGCAGTGTGTGTCGAATTTCGAAACGAATTTTTCAAAAACGAAACGTGTTGCTCTCGTCGTCGTCGTCGGCTCTCTCTCTCGCTCTCGCGCGACGTTGCGAATTTTCCGGGAGCGCGTGCACAGTAGGTGAAAGGGGGAAAACTCGGGATTTGGAATTTTCTTTCGGGGCCAGAGTTTTCTCGCCACAGTCTCGGTCGGTCAGTCTCGCGGCGAACGTGTGCGAAGTTGTGCGCGGCTCTTTCTCAAGTGTGCGTTGAAGTGGTTGAGTTTTTCCGCGGGTTGCTGCAAGGAGAAAAAGGCAGCATCCTCCGTCAGTTTGATCTGTCAGCATCAGCAAAGGCAAAGAAGAGTAGGCGCTGGGAAAATCTAGAGCAGACACGGATCTGCTCAGAGAAAATTATACTGAAAACCGAGTTGGCAGTAGTAGGCTGAGACCGCGGTGAGGTTGAGCGCGCGCAAAAAAAGAGGAAAATAATATAAAAAAGTGAGAATTAGCATTTTTCTTTCGCCTACTTGGCACTCGAGTGAGGATTTAGCTCGTGTTTTTTTTTGTTTCGTTTGTTGTTGCGATCTTTTTCTTCTTCGCCACCCTCTTGGAGGTGGAGGTGCTGGTGGTGGGGTTCTAGTGATGAGGAAAATCGGCTGGAGCTATTTGGGCGCTGATGTAATTTGGGGCTTTTTTTTGCACGCGGAAAATAATGCCATGACTTGCTGCGATTTTCCCTGCTGCTGGAAGAAGAAGCCAGAAGACAAATCTCGCACGGAAAACGTAATCAAAGCAGGCGGCAGTGAGAATTTTCACGATTCACGGAGCGCGTGCGAAAATTTCGTGAATTCTCGCAGTCTGCTGCGTGCGAGAGGAGGAAAGTCTGTGATTTGGGGAAAACGATATTGGCACACACAGCGAGTTTAGCAGAGGAAAATCAGCTTGTGTGTGATGAATTTTTGATGCTCATAAAATCAATATTGTGAGAGTGCCATCACACACAGCGGAGAGCACAGCGCGGAATAGTGAAAATTGATTTTCATCTCGAATTGCTCGGACCGAACTGGACGCCGATGGTCACCAGCAGCATTCCAAGAAAAGCCCCAGCATCCCAAGAAAAAGAAGAAGATCAAGAAGCAGTGCTTTCATCTCACGCGTAGTTGTGGTTGTGCGTGTGTACGTGTGCGTGTGCAAGGATGTATTGGAACGCACCAGAAGCAGACCGGAGCATCGCATTGCAAATGCAGTCATTCCAAGACACTACCGATCCGGTCTCTGGAGAGTGAAAAGTGGCAATTCCATCTTCACATTTTCCCTCACACACTAAAACCAAAAAAAAAAAATCTTTGATGTGTCCACTCGCGCTCTCCCGTCCGATTTGCTCTCACCATCCCGAATTTCCCGAGTGTTTTCCCTACTCCCTCTGTTAAATCCTAACCTCTAACCTCTAACCGCCAAACGAATCCCAGTGCTTGCTCCGTGAGTAGCAAGCCATGAGAAACTCGGAAACTCACTCGCTCACTCATCACCAATGCTGGTCGTAGTCTACTAGGATCGACCGTGCGGGGAGGTAGTTTTGAACCTCCACAGTCTACTTCGATGGTTTGAGGGAGGGGTAAATAAATAATTCCAAAGGACTTCGCGCGCGCGACTCCCTTCATGTTAAGGGGAAAGCGTTCAGGGATTGAAGGTATGCGGGGAGCAGGGGTTGATGGTGATGGAAATTCCTTTGGTTTTGCTCGATACAATATTTAACGCCCCGGCAGATTGTGGGATTGTCGGGGGGTGGGAAAATTCTTCCGGATTCCATGATAAGATGATGGTCGAACAGACTCCTCAGGCAGCGAACGAGCACAGAACTAGATTATATCAGAGCATCAGGGGCTGTAAACAAGTTATACATCTCGTTCGCCGCACTTGGAGCAAGTAAGAAGGGGGGCGTGTGTGTGGGAGGCGGGCTCTGAATGGGCTTCGGCTTTGATAAGATAATTATGAGGTTGATTGTGGCTTCCGATACATACTGCTCGAGGCTCGAGGACCAGGCAAGCTGTCGGAAACCGTTACTGGAGAAACTATTTCAATTAAGCAGTTATCTAATACAGCCTTCCAGGGACTGCTTGCTTTTGAAGTTGTCGAACCTAATGGAGCAGTTTGGCAGACTTTCAATTTCAGTAGTCATGAATAAAACATTGAACCCCCCACGTCCCGTCCCATCGGTATAGCTATTCCATGAATGTCGAAATGAGGAAAGTTTTCCAAAGTGGTTTAGAGCCCCGAAAATGAACTCAACACAAATCGAACACATGTCACCCAGCTAATTTGTGCCACAAGTTGGAAGTCCAAGGACAAAACCGAGCACGGTATTTACATTTTCGATGATGTACTGCACATTACTTGTCGAAACAGTTAGCAGTAATGCCTGCTGGCATCCGTCCAGCGCCAAAACACGCCAACCTAGTTGTCGATCGGGAAAATATGATAAAATGGCAGCAGCAGTATTTCGACCACTTGTGTGTGTGGTAGGCAATATGAAGTCAGCAACATGTGCAATGGGATGCGCAAATAGCTTGTGATGCAAGTGGAAATTTGCTCGTTGGTGTTTAAATATTTGAACACATTGAATTTTGAAACGGGTTCTCAGTCATAGATTTTCAAGTTTTTTAAAAGTTCTGTTATCAAAACATTAAAATTAAATAATTATGACTGCCTGTTTGTTTGAATATTTATACAAAAACATATTTTGATTCGAAATTTTTCACGTGCACATTAAAATCTCGATTCAGAATTCGTCAATCAAAAAACGTTTTTCTACATATATTTTATATAGCTCTCATGAAACGGTATGTCCACGCAGCCTTTCTCCCCTGTAGACTCTATGCAATGTGATTTGCTGTCAGAATGAAGAATTTCCAAAATTTTCGGCAAACAGTAGGGAGTAGGGCTGGCGCGTGTGTTCGGATGTACTGAAAAATACTGTCAAGAAAAGTGCTTGGGGCGTAATCTAACTCTAGTGTGTTAGATAAGATTAGATAAGATTAGATAAGAGTAGATAAAACGTTTTTACTAAAAATAATAATTAATAATTGTTAGATAATAGCTGAACGGCACACAGTAATAAAATGTGTTATGTTAATTCAGTTATTATCTAACAATTATTAATTTGTTTGTTTTTTTTTTAAGTTTCTAAAAACGGATTTTCTAATCTTATCTAATCTAACACAAGATATAAAATTTGAAAGTTTAATACTACCTCATTTATGAATTGATATGATTTCAATTTCCACTTAAAAAGTGGTATTACAAAAAAAATACACATTTTTAGATAACAAATAACACATTTTTTTCTGACATAAACGATGTACTCATTCCCAGATGTAATATTACCATGATTCTTTTACTGTGCAACGGTATCATGATTTTTTTTAAATGTTTTTATCATTAAAAAATAGAGAGTATAAATATTGTTTTGCCTAATTTTATTAAACTTTTTTTTGGTTTAATTGTGTCTTTTCTTCACCTTTTTTTGTATTTTTCATGTTAATCGAAAAATGAACATAAAATTAATTTCCGAAATTAGAGGAGAATTGCTCATAAGATGAAATAATAAAAAAAACCTAAAACAGGTATTAATGTTTGTATTTTTTAAAACTTCAACATTTGAGCAAGTCTCCCTTTAATCCGGAATTTGATTTCAGATGTATTTTTTTATTTGAAAAATATGTGTACGTATTTATTTGACAATTTTAATTTTTTTTCACAATAAAATTATTCTTTTAAAATCTGTATTCCTACAATATTTTTTCAAAAGGTCCTATAATGGAGAAACCTTTAAAAAAAGCATTAGATTTTTTAATTTTCATTTTTAAAATTTTCCCCGCAACTTTTGAGCCATATAGAATAACGGGCAAGAATGTTGCCGCCATGTTATGATTTGAGTAAAAAAATGGTTTTTTGGTAAAATTAGTCTCTGAAATTTATCTTTCCCAAAAAAAGTTTGAACCACATTTTTTAATGTTAAATCATATTTGCAATCGAAAAGTACTTTACAGAAATTTTGATAAAGTGCACCAGATAAGGGCCGGTTTTTTGTAAAACTATTTGCATGCGTGACCCTTCCCGTTTTTTCGAAAAGTTCAGAAAATTTCCAAGGGACATTTTTCATAAAAAAATAATATTTTTTGAATTCCGGGAAATTTTTTGAAGCGCTAATAAAAGCTATGTTATCAATATTTTTTGTAAAGTTTTTCAAGTTTTAAATCATAGAATTAGCTTAACACTATTAGTTGGTGATAGTCTCCACTTCGATCTAAACAAGGATAGCAGTTTTTAGACAGCTGAAATGATTTTTTGTTCTTTGTTGTGCCTTGAGTTTTAAATGCACCACAATTTCTAATCCAATGTGATTAAAATTAAATTTTGTTTTATATGAAACGACTATAAAAACTTTAAACCTTTCTTTTAAATTGTCTAAAAAACAAAAAAGACAACAAGTTAAATGATACCAATCCATATGAAATTTTTAATACTTTTAGACAATTTTTATATAAAAAAATATTCAAAAAAATATCGGATGTCTCATACATTTGGCTTTGTTTGCGAGTTTGCCAAAGTCTAATACTTCCTTAAGTATTCAATTGTTCATTTATTTCCACAACCAAATCTGAAATTTCGCAACCAAAAAATGTTTTTTTTTTTCAATTTCAGGAATTCTCGGATTTGGAAAAATCCTGGGAATTCCCGTAATGGACGCACTAATTATAATATTATTATTGCCATTTTTTTCTCAAAAGTATTCAATACAAAAAATTTAAAACAACATCTGTGAGCATACGCAATTAGCAAAACGTTCGCACTGCTTCACTACAATGCTTTATGTAGAATTTCATCTGTAATCCGTTAAAATTTCAACCATTTTAGTCAATTCAGTTGCTAGTCATAATTAATAACGTAAAAATCTCGATTTTGCCTATTAAATTATCAAAGGCATTTTTACAATATTTCATCTCCGCTATTTTGACCACCATCTTAAATTTAAAAATTCTAAATCACTTTGGAGTAGTTTATATGCCATATTTAAGTCTTAAAATAAATAAAATAAGAGAAAGAATGTGAAAACATGTGTTTTGCTACATTCGAGTACATACTATATTCGAGTATTCAATGAACCAATGTGATTTTTTCCATGGCCTTCGGTTAATCGAGTATGGACTGTTCAATGATAGGCAATTTGATAACAGGATTTGTGATAGAAATGCTTTAAATTTTCATATAATCTATTTGGAAGGTTTGAAATAATATTTAAAGAAACGAATTGCAAAATACTTGAATTTTTTACGCTATATTGTTCAAAAATTTAAATAAAAACTACATTTTCTACCTTTTTGATATAGAAGAATCACAAATCAAATCGTCAGAGCATAACTTCAACAACATGATTGGGCTGCTCAAAACTGCTGTTATGTTATTGTTGTCCCAAAAACCAATAAACTCTGTCGAACGATCTATCCAGTAGCTTTCCATCCATCCATCCATCCGAAATTCGAACCAGATGGCTCTGCCAGAAAAAAAAAAAATTGAACGACCAATTCCATGTCAAAACAGCTCCGATGTCGGTCCTTTCCCTCCAATTCGATCCGTATCTGCAGTGCATTTATGCAAAACGCTACGCTTTTCCATTGCTAATCTCCATAAAAATACATTCACGTGACATAATAAAAAACAAATCACTCTCACAAACCATCAACCATTCTCGATGGAGAAGGATGATAGTGTGTTTTTTTTTAGGGGGTGAGTTCATGAATATGAGATATCCTTAGTTTTTTTTATCACTTTCACTCAATTTCGAAACACCCTCTAAATTAGAGCGAAAAATATGTGGTGTGGCGAGGGTCATAACCGAAATTATGTTCAATTTAGTTCGCCGTGCCTCGGAGTTATGACCTGCCCGGGAGGGGGTCCCTACTTGATAATTCATACCGTGTGTTGCATAACTTGTCGGGATCTCCAGCCCCCTTGGGTCAGATTATGAACACAACGCCGGGCTAAAACTAACCGCCCCGAAATCGGTGAATGATAGTTGGTCCGAGCGACGTGTCCGGGGCCGGAGTCCTTCGGAGCCACAAATTTCTTCTTTTCCAACACCATCACCGCCACTCTCGGAAAACACACAGTCCATTAGTGTCCTAATGGCACACTGTTGCTCGTGCGTGACTTACAATTGTGTGATTCCAACCACCACCATCATCCTTGGAAAGTTTTTCCACCGGGTTCTAAAGTTAGTGTTGATTCTCTCACCCCGGGCCCAAACCCCCTCTTTTGGCCAAGTCAGTGGCGCCAGGCGAGAAAAATCGGAAGAAAAATGGCAAAAACTTTTTTTTCCAAAAACTCCCCTCCCTACGGTACCCCTCGGCCACATTAACACAAAAATAGCATTTCACATCTTTTCCGGCTGTTTCTGGCAGGTCAAAGGAGTGTGGTAGTAGGCTGTGTGAGTGCGGACAAGACTGGCAGAGTCGGTCAGTGGCCAGCAGCAGCACCAGCAACAACAGCAACGGCCAGCTACGATTTCATTTCCCAAATGCGAATTCCTGTCGTCGTCGTAGGCAACGGCATGGCACACTGCGCTTCTGCTGGTTTTCTGCGTTGGAAGTATGGGAATATCCCTGCAGCATATTCTTTTTATTCTGTTTCTTCACCCGACTGGTCATTCCACGTTTGTTGGTCTCCGCTGGTGATGATGACGATGACGGAATGACTCGGCCTCTGCTGCTGCTGGTGTGGTGGCGAATTTTTCGAACCGCCGGACATCAACGACGCTAGTGCTGCTGGCAACGCGGTGACTGGTCGGTGGGACGATGATGCCATTTTCCGAGAAAAGAGAGAAAAGAACATGGCTAATCATGTGCGGGGGAGGCTTAGGCTGGTTGTTTGATTTTTGGAATCGGTGTGATGGTATTTCATCTGTTTTTTTTTTTTATTTCGGATTTTCATACATCTTGGTTATCAAAGGTTGCCTTGAGTTTTTGATGACTTTTTGTAAGTATTCAAAACAAACAAAGTTGACAGCTAATTCAATGCTGAATTTCAGTTCAACTTGCTGATTTTTACACAGCAGTTGTTCAAAGTTCTTTGGCTATCTCTCTCAATTTATCTCTCAATAGTTCAAAACCTTTAAATATTAAAATCTCAACTCAACACTTCTTAATATAAAATGAATGTATTTTTAACATTTGATAACAATTTTGTTTTTATTTAACCCTTTGAGGCCTGAATTTTCAAAAAAATATTTTTTCAGTCAATGATGGGAAAATGATTCTTATGACCATACGAAAATTATAGGCTAGTTTTGAAAATTTTGATATTTGGGTCTTATATGACCCATCAGGCTGCAGCATTTCGGCAAATTTATGTAAATATTTTTTCCTTATATTTTTTGTGTTTTTTTTTATATGTGGTCCCAATAATAGCAAAAGATTTAATCGATTTTATAAAACTTTTGGTTTTTTTTTATTTATTGTTATTTTTTTTCGTCTCCTTTTTTTATGGGGAAATTTTGAGAAAACTACATTTTGCGTTAATTCTGTATTATGCATCTTCTCAAAAAAACTTATAAACCTGTGTACCAATATTTTTAAATTTGGAAAATAACTTTGAAAAGATTTACATATAAAAGACCTTAAATCTCATTTATTATTAATCTGTTTAAAATATAAAGCTAATTTAATGAAGCTTAAAAATGTAATTTTCTCGCATTTTTTTCCACCCAGTTGGAAATATTAACCAATCTTTTTTTTTATTCAGAGATTTAATTACTAAAACTGTGTTTGATAAACGGCACACAGAAAAATGCTGAATTTTAGAAGGTTGAAATGGCTAATTGCTTTTTAACTGTTGATGTCAGCCCGACAATCAGTGAATCTTTTTTCACTTAACTTCAAACTTATGATGGCAGTAGAAGTTCAACCCTCTTTCGTCAAAAAATTTCTTCAAATTATTTATTTTTCTCGTGTCCAGGAGGTCATTTTGAGTAACTTTCAATCTACGTGAAACTTTTTTTTTGTTTCAGGTTTTTCATGTAAAATGCATTTTACAATAGTCCAGTTGATTTGCCATCTTGCAATGTTTCAAAAAAGTTTAAGATTTGAACAAAACAAAAATTTGAGCGAAAAAAAATACTTTTTAAGGTACTATACATTAAAAATTCACAAAAATTCAAAAAATTAGTTTTAGTTAGTTTTCACTTTTTAAATTTTTTGCTTGATTTTGTTACATTTTCTTCTATAGAACTATTCCATTGTAATTTATATTGTAGAAAAATGCGTAGAGGCATGGTCTTGGACATAACAAAGATTACTGCATAATTATTTTACAAAAAAATATAGGAAATGTTATAGAATAACACAGCCAAAGTTGTTCCCAGAAAAAATGACATTTTATAGAAAAAATACAAAATCACATTAAAGGCATACTTCTTACTCTAATATTTTCTAAAATTTTGATAGTTCTTCATTCCAGTTATGTAGGTGAAATAAAATAATTGATGTTTTTTAACTGTCTTTAAATTTTTAACTTTTGATTCAAATACATTCTTAAATAATCGGAAATGTTTTGCTTTAAGAGACAGGGTTTTTCAATGGCTAAATTTCTAAAAAAATTAATTTATTATTCTTAGATATAATTTTTTAAGCGTAATTTGAGCAAATAGGTCGTTTAAATTTTAAAAAGAAAAGAAATTAATCTTTCAAAGAATGGCTTAATCGCAAAAAAAATCTTTTTCGCTTGCAAACTCAATCAGTCGAAGATTGTTTGTGAATCTCGCTTGTCGTTTTGTTTACAAACGTTGTTCATCTAGGAAAAGTGACGGATCATTTTCTGGCAAGTGTAGGTAGTGAAATCGGTGTTCCGCCGAACAATCCAAGTGATGCTTTATTGAGTTTCCTTTAACCGATCTTTCGTGCGCTAGAGAGGAGAGGCATGTTGTCTTCCTTAGCCTTAGAAAAATCAAAATTTAAAAAATTAAAAACAAGTTTCAAATTCCATGCGCATAACAAAATTGCATAATGTTTTTTCAATTTACTTTCAATTTTAAAAGACTTTCAAATAAATTTTGTTATTTTTTCAATAATTATATTTTTGGCCCCTTAATTTATTGAGAAAATTCTTTATAACACCTGAAGATCTCATAACGAATTGCATTTTGGATACCAGCTATTTTAAAACACTAGAAAACATTTACAAAATGATGTGAAAACATTGAGCCTATTATCACTTAAATTGATTTTACATGAAACATTAAATCGCAAATCTCGGTTTAATTTAATTCAAAACCTCTTGAAAAAACTTTTTAAACACCAATTACCCCACTTTCAATCACTTCTCTAAGGCCACCCCATCCTCTCTTGGCTGACTGATGAACAGCTGGTATCGCAGCGCTGCAAATCCCCTTTTCCTTTCTCCAACAACGGCAGCAGCAGCAAATTCGCAAATCCAAAGCCGGCTTGGCCTAGCCCGTCTGCTGTCCGTCTTCATCGTCCGTCGCAGTGTGCCATGGCCTCTGCTGCTGCTGTTGTTGTTTTTGCTGCTGCCGTTGCCATCGTTTTCTCACCAAACTCAGCGAGTCTGACTTGCTGCTTGAGGTGCGAGATTGTTGTTGCTGGTCACTCTGTAGGACTGTTTTTCCGACAATCGTCGCACGGCTTGCTTTGCTGCTGCCTCGTGCGGCGACTTTCTCCTAGTGTGAGTTTGGTGCGTGCGTGTTAAATTTAGACTCTGTGGTGAATAATGTCACGCCGCCGCCGCACGCCAATCTTCTCCGCCAAAATAAGAAGCTTATTGAGCAGATTCTTTGCCTTTTCTTCTGATTCTGGCTAACTGGTTGTGTCGTTGCAGCTTCTTTTTTCCCTCCGTGCTTGATGTGGTTTTGAGCCCTGGAGGAATCCGTGTTACTGCTTTTGCTCCTACTTTTTGGATTCGTGTTTTCTTTTTTCTCAGGCAAGGACGCGCAGGCCTTCATTGGCTTCGTTTTCTGTAGACTTGGCTTCTCTTGGGGACTCTTGCTGGATGGTGGGCTTTTTTCGGGGGAGGTCGTCGTCCCAAGTCCCATTCTGTTCAATATTTAAATAGTGGAGTGTGTGTGCGTGGTTTTGCAGTTGGCACCGCGGAACACACATTCCAACACACTTGAGGTTCCGGAAGTTGGAGTAAGGGTGGAGGAAGACCGTTAGAAGTAATGGAATTGCCTCTTTGATGATCGTCGTCAACGCCGGAACATGGCCAGCAGTTCACACGCGCGCCGAGGACGAAGTTGGCCGTGCGGACGGACGGCGATGATATGCAAATTTGGGACTATTTCAACAATAATATGGTTGATTGAATTTTTTTCGGTTGAAAGTCACCGGTTCTGGTTTGTCACGGCGTGACGTGATGCAGTAGTGGGAACATTGACGGACCCCGGTGACCAATCAAGGAGCAGTTGGCGCGATTTAATGTTTGAATTGGCTAGAGTTTCCTCGATTTGAATAGCTTTTGAGATGAGTGTAGGTGTTAAAGAGGAGAGGTTTTGTCAAATTTGATCTTTTAAAGATATATTAATGAATATATAATGTCAATACGTTTAACTTTTTGATTTTTTTAATTATTCTCAATATTTTTTACATGATTCCTCCTCTTAAAAAATATTTTAGATACTTGTCATAACACGGATAAAAATCAGTTTTCGAAATCGTGAACAAGCGTTTATTTAATTTGAAACCACTGAAAAAGTGTCCAAATAAAAAAAAAAAAGTCTACACCAAAACTGGAAATGGATTTTATTTATATTTTTGATTTGGTTCAAACTTTGTGGGGTTCTTCCCTATGACCAAAGAAGTCATTTTGTGTCATTGGTTCACCTTACCCTTCGAAAATCTGTAACTTTTGAAAGAATTTTTGATCGATTTGGTGTCTTCGCCAAAGTTGTAGTTATTGATGAGGACTATTCAGAAAAAATAGGAAAACGCTTTTTTCCTCTGAATCGGCATGTTATAATTTTTTTATTTTTTTTATTTGTTTTAGGGGATAAAAAACCGTAAATTTTGAGACATAGAGAAGTTTGAACAAAAATTTTGCCGCCAGGTTTTGGAAAAAAAGTGTTCTTTGAACAAAAAAATTGTATTTTTTTTTGGTTTCAGTTTTCAATGTCAAATCAAACTTGCAATCGAAAAGTTTTGTACAGATTTTTATGATAAAGTGCACAGTTTTCAAGGTACAGACACCTAAAGTTTAATTTTAATTGAAATAATCCTTTTTTTTCGATTTTTTAAAATTGTGTCTATAATTGTCCATACCTGAAAATGTTCTTATCGAAAATTTAAATAAAAATAAGATTGCCTAAGTGACATTGAATATTGGACATCTGGTTGCTCAAAAACAGCGAATAATATAATAAAAAAAAAAACAAGAAAATTTAAGTTTATCAAGTCTCAAGTCCAAGTCCAAACATTCTCACATTTTCTATTGTCAATATCTCCCGTTTCCAATGCCTCTTTTGTTCTTTTTCTTCAAAAGTGTTCAATGTTGAAAAATGAAACATTTGTGAATAAAATTTCAAATTTTCGTTTTCCTTTCGAAAAAAATATTTAGGATTTTTTGGAATCAATAACATTTCAAAAGGACCAAACATTCAATATTACTCCCAACTCAAACTTTAACTCGGCTCACTTTTATTCGGTTTTGAACTTTTTGTTGCATTTGGATATTTGTGATATTCTTTGTTTTACGTCATTGGCTTGCAAATTTTATTTCAAGGGACTCTTCAAAAATTCCCAAAAAAGAAGGGGCAAAACAGTATTATTACTGACAGTTAACATTTTCATTGAAAACACTTGTACAATTAATTTTAAACAATGAAAAATATGGATTGTTGTGTAATGTTTATTTTTGATCAAATAGATCACTTTTAGACATTTGGCATATTTTGATGTTTAGGACCACAGATCGGAAAAAGAAAAAAGACTTTAGAAATATTTTGTTTCAATAAACTTATTGCTATTTTTCAAATTTGCGTTCGTAGCATAACTGGAATAATGTATAAAGCATTTGTGATAAGTTTAGCTTTCAAATTTATAATGTTGGGCTTGAAATTTGTTAACGTGCACTGATTTTTTGTAAAAAAATTGCTTCGAAAAAGGTGTTTTTTTTGTCATTTTAAAAATGTATAATAAAGCACCCTAAAGAAAAATGCATTTATTTTTCTGTGCTGATGAAGATTTTTAAAGACGTTCTACAGTTTCAAATGTAGCATCATCAAAATCTGACTGAGATGCACTACCCAATTCCGAGTAAATGTTCCTTATACAAAAACTTCATGCTGAAAAAATGGAAAATTAGTTCCACCCATAAGTTAGGATATCGACAAAAATCCAGTTTTCTAGAACAAAGACCTAAAATATTTTTTAGTTTGACATCTCTATAGAAAAAGTGTTTCGAATTTATTGATTTCTTCTCTAAATATTTTGTTTCAAGTTGCACCTATGCTTATGCTTATGCTTAAATATTTTATTTCAAAATTTGAACATGAAATTATTGAACATTTACGATGCATTATTCGAAAGATCAAGTGAAAATCGATTTTAAATTTAAAATCGATTTTCCAATTTTTTCACGTTGCCTGATCTCTAATCTCTAATTTTATGGGATGACTTAAAACAATCCAAAACAAAAATGTTTCAAGTTTTTGGGATGCCTGTGATACATTTTTAAATTCACAAGTAGTTTTTGCTTTTAGAAATTTACAACTGCCACAAACAGAAAGAAAGGCTTCGGCAATAACTTTTGGTGCTGGTTCCGTTTCTAGGAATCGCTCATTTGCTCAAACTTGATTTTCTCTACAATAAGTCCGGTTTCTTAGGATTGTTTAGTCATGACCTGTCTTGATGTTGACCTTGAACTCGTCAAGCCAAATGTACCAGTGATCTCAACCCTCAAAATAAAAATAACTCGATTTACCTAGAAAAAGCTTGCCATTATTTTTGATTCCATTTTCTGAAAAATCAACTTTGACTGTAATTGCAAAATTGCGTTACACTGTTCTATGAATCGAAAAAGTACTTATTTTTATAAGCTCATTTTCAACAGAAATGTGTGCACAAATAATCGCTTCAAGACCATACGAGCGGACCAGAAGTTCATCGAAGCAGTCCGGGTGGTTCCCACCACCCACCCACATTCATGCATTCATACACGCACAACAAAAGCTCAGTGCCTACTGTGCCCTGCTGCCCTGGTGTTGTGTTTAAACCATAACACTTCTAGCAGAATATGACTGTTTCATTCGGTGAATCCTCCCATTGACAGCCTACTTTACCAACAAGAACAGATCAAGAACACCAACATCCCTTTCTTTCCTCTCCCACCGTTCGGGACGAGTTGAAACTTAAAGCTCCTGCAGGCAAAACTTGTGCAAAAGGGGCTTGACCTACATCGCGCTAAGCCGCCTGTAGCCGCTTGTAGTCCTAGCACGGAACCCATTTTCACTTACGGAAAATGCTTTCCTTCCTTTTACAGCTTTCCCCCAAAATCAGAGGGGAAGAAAATTTGCTGACGGTGAGCTGGCAGGATTTTCACCTTTAATAATTTCCCTTTTGCGATAAAAGGAGCGAAGAGGAAACTTGTTTGGCGGCAAAGGTTGTATTGAATCGAATTGAATTTGGCCCGACAAAACCAAAGCAAAGCTTCGTTGCTCAATGTTTTGGGCGAGCGGCTGCGGTTGAATATTTTATCTCCCTTCCTGAAAGTTACACCTGGGAGAATTAAGGTAAAACACCGGGATTCGAGTAATAAGAAGCTTTTCGGTGGGGGGATTGGTGGCCGATCGTTTGTTGGTTCTCGTTTCTCGCTCGATGGGTCCGATGTCTATGCAAATGATGTTCTGCCCCCTCCCTCCCTCCCCTCTCAGGGGGGATTTGTGTCCAGGAAGGAAGCCCCGGGATGAGCCCATGATTCGGTCGAGCGTAACGCACGAAGGAATATAAAAGGAATGTAAACAAACCACCGAGCAGCAGCAGCAGCAAGCACAACAAAGCAGGAAACACAATATCTAAAATTAACGGAAAGGATGATTCTGCTTCGTCCACCTTGCCTGTTCGTTGTCGTTGTTGTCGACCTCACAACGACCAATCACCCAGGTTGGACCCGGTGTGAGCAATGATTGTGGGATGCATGGGTGGTCAAAAAAGAATCGAAATAGGTTTTACACTTATATTTTGTTTTCTATGGAATAAACATTGATTTATTATCAAAATTACAATTTTAATGTTTCATTCAAGAATATAAAAAAGTTTTTTGCAATTCCGTCGTGAAACTACTTACTTTTCCTGTCATTCTTGAACGACGAAATAGCCTACTTTTCTGTACCAAAAAAAAAACAGAATCGAATAGCAACACTTTTCAAAAAAAAAGCTGAAAAGTTCTACTTTTCAGCACTGAAATGGGTGCTGAAAAGTTGAACTTTTCAGCACTTGTTTCGAAAAGTAACACTTTTCAACATTTTTTTGATTTAAACGATTTATTGACAAAATACATGAAAATTCGACTTTAAATTTCACTCAATGGGTGTTTTTCGAAATTGCAAAAAATGTTGTATGGAACTCGTTGCAAAACTTGATTTTTTCAGCACTCGTCGTATTTATCCAACTCAGTGAACCTCGTTGGAAAAAATCCTCTTTTTGCAACTTGTTGCATAAACTACTATTACAATTTAATTTTCTTTTCTTTATTAATCCCGCGGCGGGCGCTCTAAAATTCTTTGTGTAAATATGGGTATTCGGCGCCGTCGCTCCGTGCCATACTTTCATACACTTAGGAGCCCAAGGCGGCGAAGTACTTGTAGATAAAAAGGAAGACACTAGTGGTTGGTACTAGCAATGGTGGCCGACAGCTGAGCAATTCTCTTCGAAATCGGTCTTTTTTCTTCAATTTTAATGTTTGTATTTTTTAATCCGACTGAAACTTTTTTGGTGCCTTCGGTATCCCGGGCAGACGGTAATAACAAAATTCATGCCATTTCAATAACAAATTCTGTTAAAATAACAAAAAGTGTTATGGAATCTTCCTGAAAAATCCATTTCTGCATAATGGTTAAATAACGGTTTATGTTATCATAACAAAATTTGTTATTGGTCTGGTATTGGTTGAAAGCCAAAACAACTTTGGAATAACATTTTTTGTTATGGAAGAATAACTCCAACTGTTATTGGGATGATCGGATTAGTTGTTAAAATAACAAAAATTAATAACAAAGATTTGTTCGAAGAATAACTAAAAATGTTATTAGTCGGTTATTACAATAACATTCCAATAACAAAAAAATCATAACGACGAATAACAAATCTTGTTATAAATAACGTAAAATGTTATTGGCCTAGTATTTTCAAATATCAAAAAATGTTATTCCCAAGTTATTTCCGTCTGCTCGGGATATGCCCAAAGAAGCCATTTTGCATCATTAGTTTGTCCATATAATTTTCCATACAAATTTGGCAGCTATCCATACAAAAATGATATATGAAAATTCAAAAATCTGTATCTTTTGAAGGAATTTTTTGATCGATTTGGTGTCTTCGGCAAAGTTGTAGTTATAGATACGGACTACACTGGAAAAAAATGATACAGGGTAAAAAAAAATTGGTGATTTTTTTATTTAACTTTTTATCACTAAAACTTGATTTGCAAAAAAACACTATTTGGGTAATTCTCCGCCAACTCACACAGCAGTTGCCCCGACCCCTCTTCGATTTGCGTGAAACTTTGTCCTAAGGGGTAACTTTTGTCCCTGATCACGAATCCGAGGTCAGTTTTTTGATATCTCGTGACGGAGGGGCGGTACGACCCCTTCCATTTTTGAACATGCGAAAAAAGAGGTGTTTTTCAATAATTTGCAGCCTGAAACGGTGATGAGATAGAAATTTGGTGTCAAAGAGACTTTTATGTAAAATTAGACGCCCGATTTGATGGCGTACTCAGAATTCCGAAAAAACGTATTTTTCATCGAAAAAAACACAAAAAAGTTTTAAAAATTCTCCCATTTTCCGTTACTCGACTGTAAATGTTTTTGGAACATGTCATTTTATGGGAAATTTAATGTACTTTTCGAATCTACATTGACCCAGAAGGGTCATTTTTTCATTTAGAACAAAATTTTTCATTCTAAAATTACGTGTTTTTTCTAACTTTGCAGGGTTATTTTTTAGAGAGTAACAATGTTCTACAAAGTTGTAGAGTAGACAATAACAAAAAAATTGATATATAGACATAAGGGGTTTGCTTTTAAACATCACGAGTTATCGCGATTTTACGAAAACAAGTTTTGAAAAAGTTACTTTTTGCGTTTCTCTTTGTTTCGTCGTCCGTGTCTGTCGCGGGTGACCATGAACGGCCATGATCGATGACGACCAACTTTTTCAAAACTTTTTTTCGTAAAATCGCGATAACTCGTGATGTTTATAAGCAAACACCTTATGTCTATATATCAAATTTTTTGTAATTGTCTGCTCTACAACTTTGTAGAACATTGTTACACTCTAAAAAATAACCCTGCAAAATTGGAAAAAACACGAAATTTTAAAATGAAAAATTTTGTTTTAAATGTAAAAATGACCCTTCTGGGTCAATGTAGATTCGAAAAGAACATTAAATTTCCCATAAAATGACATGTTCCAAAATTTTTTACAGTCGAGTAACGGAAAATGGGAGAATTTTTAAAACTTTTTTAGTGTTTTTTTCGATGAAAAATACGTTTTTTCGGAATTCTGAGTACGCCATCAAATCGGGCGTCTAATTTTACATAAAAGTCCCTTTGACACCAAATTTCTATCTCATCACAGTTTCAGGCTGCAAATTATTGAAAAACACCTCTTTTTTCGCATGTTCAAAAATGGAAGGGGTCGTACCGCCCCTCCGTCACGAGATATCAAAAAACGGACCTCGGATTCGTGATCAGGGACAAAAGTTACCCCTTAGGACAAAGTTTCACGCAAATCGAAGAGGGGTCGGGGCAACTTTTCCCGATTTCGTGTGAGTTGGTAGAGAATTACCCATTTTTATTTTTTTTTATTTTTTGATATGTTTTAGAGGACGGAAAATTTCACAAATGTTTCATATTTTGACATTGAAAATCGGACGATTAGTTGCTGAGATATCGACATTGAAAAATGTTGGGCTGTTTGGGTGAGACTTAGAAAACATCAATTTTTCTGTTTTTAAACCTTTGCATTGCAATATCTCTAAAAATACAAAAAAAATCGAATGACCGAAATCCTAGAGAACTGCTCAGCTATAAAGTCAACTTCGTTTTTTCATTCTTATAAAAATCCCTTCTTTGGGTTTGTTCAAATATTACGTCCAGAGATTTCCGGGATTTTAGACCCCCCCTCCCTCCTGTCACGCATTTTCCTATACCTTTAACATGGGCTGTCACAAACCCCCCCCCCCCTCCCTTTATTCATAGACGTAATTTTTGAACGAACCCTTTTATGTATCAAATAAAGCAAAACAGGACTAGTTGGATTTGGAAGACAACAAAGCACAATTTGTAAAAGGTATTCTACTCAATTGCATGTGCAATTGAAATTGTGAAAAAACATGTTTAATAAACATTGTTTATTCATCAAATGGTCTTATTTTTGCTGTAAAAATAAATTATTTTTGCTAATCTTTCATAGCTCTAAACATTTGAAGATTACAATTTTTAATTTGGAAAATTTTAGATATTTTTTATCACATTTTTACTTGTCGTCATAGAATCTTCATATACAACTATCGTGATCATACATTTACAAAATGTTCTGTGAATAATGTTAGATCATCCTTTTTCGTAATTTTCAATTCAGATATGTTTTCATAAGTGTGATGTTTAAAACTGTGATAAATGAGATAAATGTTTTTTTTTTTTTAAATTGTTAAAATATGTTAAAGGTGAGAAACTGAAAATGATGGAGTTATGTTTAAGTAAGTTTTGGTGGGGTATTTGAAGTGCTTTTCCAATTATTTATTCTATTCCGGTTGAGTGTTTGAAAAAAATAACAAAAAAATATAAATCGTATAAACTGTCAATTAATTCTAATCAATACTAATACTTCTTTTTGCCAAATTCGAAAAACATCTTACTTGAGGTTACATATCAGCTTCAAATTGCTGAATTTATGTAATTTATTCAAGTATCATTATCGTAAAAAATAAGGAGTACAATAATCCATTCAAGGAAAATAAAAAATAGTGTACCTTATGACCAAAAAAACAGCCTTCCATAAAACCATGCATAGCTTTTATTTAACAAAAATAATTTGCAAATATTCAAAAATTTATATCTTAAATTTATATTGAGAACTATCGATTTTGTGTCTTCAGCAAAATTGTGGGTAAGAATACTGTTTTTTTTAAATTTTGTATGAGCTCAGCTAAATTATGAAAAATAAATAAAGGTTTTCATGGAGTTATAAACTTTTTGATTTTTTTTTCGAAATAACGAAATAAATGTAGTAGTTTATGCAAAAAGTTGCAAAAAGAGGATTTTTTCAGCACGAGTCTTACATTTATCCAACGAGGTTCATCGAGTTGGATAAATACGAAGAGTGCTGAAAAAATCAAGTTTTGCAACGATTTCCATACAACATTTTTTGCAATTTCGAAAAACACCCAATGAGTGAAATTTTAAGTCGAATTTTCATGTATTTTGTCAATAAATCGTTTAAATAAAAAAAATGTTGAAAAGTGTTACTTTTCGAAACAACCCATTTCAGTGCTGAAAATTAGAACTTTTCAGCATTGATTTTGAAAAGTGTTGCTATTTGATTCTGTTATTTTTGGTAGAGAAAAGTAGAATATTTCGTCGTTCAAGAATGACAGCAAAAGTAAGTATTTTCACGACGGAATTGCAAAAATATATTTTTTTTTTACTTTTTCGTCAGAAGACACAAAATTCTAATTTATAAAATGATTCAAAAGCCTTTATTTGATAAAAAACACAGTTGAGCACTATGCAATGGTTTCTTAATAGTGTACAATCGATTTTATATGTTTTTTTAACAAAAAATTAAATTTTAGTCAATAATTTTTTTTTACCACCAGATTTATTGCGAAAATTTTGAAGGATGGTCCATAGCTCATTTATTTTTTAAATATTTCTTCAAAAATTTAATTTTAAAAGTTAAATATAACTTTTTGAAAAAATAATGTTTAATTAATTGAAATGCATACAATTTATTTTTTTCGGAATTTATGTTTAATAAATCAGTGGGGCACAAAGGCGCCTGTTGATCCGCACAATAAACAAACAATATTATAAAATTTGTAAATGTTATTTACTTTACGATTTTTTTCTAAATCATATGCACGTTTTTGACGTAATAGCCAGTTCAGGGTTAGTTACTGGTAAGAGCATTTATTTTCGATACTCCCAGATTGCCTACTTTTAAACATTTTTAAAATATCTTTTTCAAAATTTTGCCTCAATTTAAATTTTTAGGACCTTGAAAACGGAAAAAATCAAGTGTTCTATTTTTCTTAATTTTTTAACCCAGAATATCTCGGTAACTGTCGTGTCCTATGTAAAATATTCCGATCATTCTTATCAAAATAATTTTGTAAGTTTAAATTCAAATATATGATTGTGAAACAATTTGAATTTTCGTCAACAATAATACAACAATAATATAAACATAGAAATAAAAACTCATAACATCGGTTGAAGCCATGGAGGATTTTTTACAGCTTCAATTTAACGATACATGACACAAACGTAAATTCCAACAATAAACGAATAGATAACTTTTTATAAATTCTTACAGTCATATTGAACGGGAAAGACGCTTTTTTGTTGATGTTGTTGTTATGACCTTTTTTTCTGAACATTTTTGCCCCATCTGCTCCCACTGTCCACCTCTGCTCCTGGCATCACATCCTGTGTGTGTTCCGTTTTGTTATGGTTATTTTTCACTCATTCATTTGCGCATTGTCGAACGGGCGGATGCAAAGGACACGTGCTCCAATGGGGGCACACCACTTCGGGGAAAAAGGGGGGGTCTCGAATAAAAACATGATGAGCTCAGCGAGGAGAAAAAAAGAGAGCCAACTACCGGTTTATGTTCGGTATTTGGCACCAACAGCACACTGACTGCAAAGGTATGCCGATACAGTGGTGACACACACACACACACATGGACACCGGTGAAGCCTTATCAATGCAGAGTGAACGTGCCTTCCATATATATTTAGCCCTCTCCGAGAACGACAAGCGTCCCATCGGATTGATGTTCATGCAGCGGAAAAAGCTGTTCACTACACTCACATCGTAGCAGGCGGCGACCTCTGGGCTGGGGGGAATTCCGACCTCCGCCCTCTCCAGGTAGCCGTCGAGTGTCAGCGCCTACTTTGTTGTTGGATCGGGGGTCGCAACATTTTAGCATATCCTCACCCAGAACCTGCCAACCATAACTCATGGCACACTATGAGCTAGTGAGTGTGAGGTTATAAGTATGAGCACGTTGATGTTTGATTAAAAATTTTTGCTCATTAGTTGAGCGATGCTCGATGATGGGTCGACGTCGTGGTCTGATTAAAAATTTACCAATTTTCAGCTTTTCACCTGCTGCTGCTGCTGCAAGGATTCGTTCCCAGGTCAGCTGGGGTAAACTGGGTAAACAGCAAATGTGGAGCACACACGTGTGGGATTGTTTGATGTTGGGAATTGATTTCTCGAGGTTTAGCTCGAGTTTGCTGCACCAGCTGGCAGGTTGAACGATTATGCTATGGTCGACGAGGTTGGGATGGTGGAGCTGATTGCAGCTTTCTCCGAGGTTACAAATTAAACAAGCAATCAATCAATCAAACTTTGATGCGTGGTTTGCTTGTGGATCGATTAGAAGATTTCTCGATGTTTAGAATTTGTTGAAGGTGCCGTTTTCTGCAACATATAACACAGGTTTACCCATTTGAAATAAAATTATTTGTTTTAAAATTTCATCAAATTTCGTTGGAATATATTCTAGTAAAAAAAACCCAAATTATTTAGAAAAAAGTTCAAGCCTCATTTTAAATTAAAAATTGCAACAAAAAGTATCACAAAACTACAATATTTTCACGAATTTTTGGAAATGCTTGAAATTAAAAAAAAATGTAAGGTGTAATTTTGGAAGGTTAAATATTATCTATTTTATGACATAATTTTACCTCAATGTAGACTTAAATAGTGACATTACACCAGAAAAGTGGTAAAATTACACATTTTCATATTACCAAATTTCTATAAGAAGACAATAAAAAATGGTATGATTTTTATCAATATTCTTACATATTTATAAAATTCATTAAGGCACTTAGCTTACCTTACAAATTTATGACTCAACAGATGTAGAAAAATATGGTTCAGATCAATAAAAGTTTACGACATTAAAGTTTAATCTAGGGCGTCCAATTTTCCCGGGTTTTGAATTTCCCGGGAAACGGGAAAAATATTTTTGAAATCCCGGGAATTCCCGGGATCCCGGGAAATTTTTGTATCAGTAATAAAATCTATGTTTTCATTATATTTGTTATGTTTTCAAGCTTAAAATCATAGAATTAGCTTAATAATATTAATTGGTGAACAAGGACGAAAGTTTTTAAGCATCCAAAAAAAAAATTGATAAAAATCAATTTTGTTCTTTGTGGTGTTTTGGATTTAAAATCAACTGCAATTTTTAAATCCAATACGAAATTTTTTTTTTGATATGCGATTCAAATTACATAAGTCTTTATGTAAATATTTCTTTTATATTTTTTTATATGACATGAGTAAAACAGCTTTAAAAGTTTCTTTTATATGCCTAAAAAACAAAAAAAAACGACAACAAATAAAATGATACCAGTCAATTTAAAATTTTAGATTTGTTTTGAACTCATTGTTTTGTATAAAACATATTTTACAAATTAACTTCAAGTTACTACCGCCAACCGGGAGAAAATCGAAACTAAAGTCTGAATAGGTACAGGTGATTTTAGAGCAATACATTTGGAAGTCGGTGTACTAATTGTTTTGTTTTGTTCTGTTCCTGTTATAACCGAAGTCATCCAAAATATTTTTGCACTTTTTTTTTGCTTAAATAGCATTTATCCTTATTTGCCTCAGATGCCGGTGTTTGATTATTTTGCCGGTGTTTGATTAAAAATAATTTAACATGAGATTTTTTTTTTCAAATTTAAAATCGTAAATATATCTATTCAATTAAAAAAATAAAAGAGAAAAAAATAAAGCGCTAGGCATTTTGCGGACCTGTTAACTTAAATTATAATAATTTTCCCTAATAAGCCAAAAAAAAAATGCTAATATTTGCCAATTACAAATTTTAATGCATTTTATCGATTACTTAGTATTCAACTGTTCTTCTATTTTAATGCTTCTTATCGATTACTTAGTATTCAACTGTTCTACTATTTCCACAATCAAATCTGAATTTCCAGACCAAAAAATGATAATTTTTTTTTCAATTTCGGGAATTCCCGGGACAAATTTTGGAAAATTCCGGGATTCGGGAATTCCCGGATTTGGAAAAATCCCGGGATTTTTGTCCCGGGAATTCCCGGGATGGACGCACTAGTTTAATCTAATTTAATTATTTGCCAGATCCTAAAATAAAATTAAAAAGTATTGAAAATTTAGATTGGGAAATTAATTTTCTATAAAGTCTACTCTGCTTCTCTCCTTATAACAAGAAACAATTGGTCACAACAATTAATTCCTTTCCGATTGCTCAAATTGAACGATGGTGGAATTTAATTATCGGATTTCTTTGAAGTTGCTTCACCACTGAAGCATCACACCAAAAGCATTTAGGTTCGGCGTGCTAATAATAAAATGTGCGACCTTTATTGTGACATTTTCCACGATTCAGACCAGTGCTGCCTGGTGAGGAGAAAAATCACTCAACCTGTTCTAAATCCTAAGCGATCCTAATTGAAACGTGCCGTTATTTACGCGTGGAAATTGCCCAAATCACATTCCTTAACGCCTGTCACTCAATCTCGCCAACTATACGGCTCAACCAAAAGCTCAACCCCGGAGAATTGATTGACTCTTCTTTCTCTGCGCTGCTTCGGAATTCAATCTTCCGTACTACAAATCTCCATGCAGATTACAGTTCGTTCTGCGAGCTGTACGCGCGATAAAAACCGAATTTATCAAATCACATTCCGCAATCATCGACAGAAGAAGGGAAGAAAAAAGCACCTCCAAAAGTCCTTCCAGCGTCGTCGTCGTGTCACATCGTCTTCTTCGTCACTGTCGCCACGAGATCGAACCCAAAAGCCAACGGAAAAACTGCTCGAAAAAAAAAACGCAGATAAAATACTGCCACAGGCAATCAAACACTTCTACAAGTCCTTTTCCCTTCTTACCACCCCTGAAAACCCCCAAACCAAATCCAGAGCTCTTTCGAAGGACTTTTTGTGCTATCTGCAGGGTCTATTCTTTCCATTTTATATTGATCAATTTACAGCTACTAATCCGTGATTTTTACATCCGAAACAAAAATATGGCCCGACGATGAAAAAGTGTAAAAAAAGAGCGACAAGAGGGTAATAAAATTGGCGGAGCGCAAAAACATTCATCGAGGTCCCCCCTTCGTCCTAAAAAAAACGTCGGTATTTGTGTGCGTTTTTGTAAACCGTTTGGCCTCGGGCATTTGGTCCCTTCAAGTGGGACGCACTGTGAAAAAGATGGACTTCTTTTTGACCTAGAACGAGTTAATTTGAGTTGATTTTTGTAAGAAAATGAGCGAAACGTTTGGGCCGCCTACAGCTCATCCTGTAACGTCGCCAGTAAATCTTTTGTTTGGTCGTCAGTATAGGTTCAAATTCCGCTTGCGGAAAGTTTTTTTTTGCTGTCTGTTTTGACTCTCTTGGAGAGCGGATTTTCTTGTTTGACTAACTTTTCCCGCCGTACCCGTGAGTGTTTATTTGTGTTCGTAAAGCTAAACATCAAACCACCATCATCATCATCATTATCATCGTTTTCGTTTTGATTAGCGCAAAATGGAGGCGCGTGGCTGTTTTGATTTGCTCCGATTTTAGTACACACATTTTTGTTTTTATTTCTGCTGGACTACTCGTCGGTGCGTCGATAATCATGGCCTCTCGCCGGTCATAAAACCAATCGAGGCAGGCGTCGGTCGTGGGGTGTCGCTTTTGTGAGGGGCCATTTACACGCCGTCAACTATTATTATCGAGTCGATGGGGGGAAAAAATGTCCATGATATGGTCACAGTAGGCCGATATTGGCCGAATCGCGTCAGGCTCGTAAAATGAATTGCGTTGGGAACCCTGACGCGGATTGCTGCGATTGTTCCACCCTGACGGAGATGAAATTCTCCCCCTAACTTTGTCGAAGAAATTGTACGTCAATTGAAACAAAATCAATAAAATTGTTTCGAGCGGACTGTTGCGTGCCTTCGGCTAGAAATTAACAATGGTAATTATTCAACCGCACCATTGCATTTTCCCTTTTATTCAATAGTCCGAGTTAGATAACTCAATCCTTCCACCGACTCCTCCGCCAAGCCACGTGTATCCTTCAAATTGCATCAAAACACGCCAGGCACAGAACAACAGAAAACAACAACAGCGACAACAAAAGTGGAATTGTATTGAAAAGTGGTATGTTTCACCGTTGTTTTCAACAGGCCTGACCACACTCACAAATATACACAGACACACACACACACACGTGTTTTAATTCTTCCTGCTGATCCGTAATCCTATCGGCCGCGAAAAGCGGGCGTTTTCCCTCACAACACACACACACACCCACACTGACACACGTTAATTAATTACATCACGGAATGGGCTCAATTACGGCAAACTGCGCAACTGAGTGGGATACACACACACGGCTTGTCTTTGTGTGTTGTTTGTGATTGGAATGAACAAAATTTGTAGTGAAATTGAAGCTAAATTGGAATGTGGAATGTACCGCGGGCGAATTTTGGAAACGGTTTCGAGTTTCGCATCGCGAGCCAGGATTTGTGGGGAAATGATTTTGATGAATAGATTAGTAATTTATTTGAATTGAAAGATAATTGACGGACCGGAAACTTTTCGTCTGACATGAAAAGGATGTAGTTCTGTAAAGATTTACAACAACATTTGAAGGCTAAACAAAGATTTATTTTCATGTTTTTTTTTCTAAATCCAGATTTTTTTGTTCGACTCACAATAAACAGTAATGCTTATATTACCTGGAACAGGAATCGAGACTTGTCCTGCAATATTCTCTTATTTTAGTGAGTCTTAAATGAATATTGAAATTTGTTTGTATTTGTTGATGTTCTACCAGCAAACATTACGAATTTAAATTTTGAGAGCATTATGCACTAGCGTGCACAGGGTGGGGCAACATGGGGCAGTTGCCCCACCATCCTCAGAAATTTGTTTTAAAATTGGTCAGGGGGTTTCCATAAACAGCGAAATTTTCAAATCGCTAATATTTTTTGCCCCACCTTCCTTGAGGATCTGGGCACGCTAGTGGCTTTATGCAACGGTCTTTGTCATATTGGTCATGTCTGTAACATAATCAATTTATCCTTTTTCAGAAAGCTAAGAACGTCAATAAATATTTTTTCTCTTATTTTTACCATATATTAAATTATTTTTTTAGTTTATGCATCTTTTTCAAACATTTTTGGACCACTAAAAAAAGATTTTATTCATTTCTGGGAGTTGTTGCTAAATTGTCAAAATGGTTTTTTTTTTATATTGTTTAAACATATTCAATTCTTGGACTACTTTCAAGATGCTTTTTTTCTTCTGGAAGTGTTTGCATTTTCATCATGATTATTATTATTATTTTTTTGAAAAAATAGTTGTACAGTTATTGAGTTCTTTTAAACATGGACAAATAGACAACAATTTAATTCAACAATTCAAAAGATGATTTCATCCATTTCTGTGAAAATAGTTCTTAAAAAAATAATTCGTTTACAAATCTGTAAATTTTGGATTTTTTTAAAAGCTTGACTAGTTTCATAAAAATATATGAGTATTGAAAAAAATATTTCTTCGTGAGACATGGACAAATAGGCAACAATTTAATTCAACAATTCAAAAGATGATTTCATCCATTTCTGATATTTTTTACATTATTTTCAAAATAGTTCTTGGAAAATAATTCGTTTACAAATCTGTAATTTTTTTATTTTTTTAGGCATGACTAGTTCCATAAAAATATATGAGTATTGAAAAAAATATTTCTTCGTGAGATGTATATAATAATAATACAATTTCTATGAGTTTTTGGATGCCCCCTTTTTTAATTTTTTTTAATGGAAATATTGTTACGAGAAGGGGAGGGAGGGTTCCAAAAAAATTTTTTTCGTTACGTAATAAATGAACGCTCCTTTACTGCTTTTTTAAAAGTTATGCTGACAACACTTGCCTCGTTATTTTTTTAAAATATTTTTTGTGTTTTTACCTGAGTAAAAATTTGTCTATTTTTACCATGTTTTATAATGAGTTTTTATAGATGTATCCATTATTTCAGAGCATTTTGTGAGTTTAATGGTAAAGCTGTTAATTATCTGAATCATAACTAAATTTTTTGAATTTAATTGTAAAGCTGATAATTATCTGAAATTTAACTAAACATTCAAAAGTAATGGCGAGATATTTATATATTCATAAAGCCGTCGTAAATATCTATAGTTTTTGCATTCTTTCGAACAAAAGCAGTTTTTTTTTTAAACATATAGGTTTTTCAAAATATAATAACTATGATTTTTTAACATTCTTTTAATCTCGAACAGTTTCGTAAATAATTTAAGCCTTTCAGTCCTGAATTCAAAAATAAATAAATTAATGCTTCTTATGACCATACGAAAATTACAGGCTAGCTTTGAAAAATTAGATTTTTGGGTAATTTTCAATTCATTTTTGAATGTATTTGCATTTTTTTGCTTGAGAAGTTCTTTAAAAAACTAGCAGCAGATTTTTTGTAGTGTTTTTTGGATTCAAAAAATCATGAGCAGTTCTTGAAAAACAATTAGCAAGATTATTTATCTGTTTTTTTAAATAAATTGGAAAAAGGCAGTTTCTACATTTAAATCATTTATAAATTAAGTGATATTGTCATTTATTTCTGTGTGGTAATGTTTAGAAAACAAGAAAGACGAGGTGCAGTTCAAACATTTTGCATAATAAAAAAGAATTTTGATGTTATACTCAGCCGAAAAATAGAACAAAAGAAATCGATGAATTGCTCCAAACGATGAAATGTACTAGATTTGAATTTATGATATTTAACGAAACATTAGTAGTGTGCAAATGCATCTTAACACACATTCATTTAACTGGGCTTCATCCATAAAGTACGTCACGCTAAAATAAGCCAAAATTTAAACTCCCTCCCCCCCTTGTCACGCTTTTCCTATACTTTTTACATGCAGTGTCACACTTCCTCAGACTCCCCACCTCCCTCCCCACTAGAGCGTGACATACTTTATGGATGACGCCCTGAAATAGTGTTGTGACGAACATCAAAAAGTATTTATCTCGGAATACATGATTTGGCATAATCTTCGAATTTTGAGTTATGGACAGTGCTCTTATTAATGTGTTTTTAAAATTGATCTATTTTAAAAATTATTTTATCTTTGACAAAATTGATGAAAATTTAAGTTAAAATGAGTTTCTGTTTCCTAATGAAATTCATTAAAGAGTACAAACGACCACTAATCAAGCATCCTTTCATGAACGAAAAATGCTCATTTCCCTCAACTGGAAACTCTCTCTCACACACACACCCCCACGACTCAGTCTATTCATACTCGCACTCGGTCTACCCGGAGGGCTATTTTACTGCAAATAAGCTCGAAATGAATGAGTTTGAGCCAGAGAACTCGTGCTTAGAGAAAATATATAAAAAGCAATAAACATTCATCACCGTAAGTGATGTGTGTAAACTACTCATCGTTTGCCAAAATGTTTTCAGAGTTAGTGCATCGTCTTTTTCTGGCAGCTTTGCTCTTTCTTCTCGTGTTTCTATCTCCCTAAATGAGGTGGGAGAAGGGGCCAGAAGAGTATCAAATTTTCTGTTTAGATTGTTCAACCGGAAACAGAATATAGTTTTGAGCTCGAGATTTCTTGGGAACACTGAATCATAACTTGCTCATAAGGGGGGGAAAGTTTCCAAGATGACGTCTATTCGTCCTTTTCTTAAGTTTGAGCAAATCTCTAAATGAAACGCCCTTATCAGATAATTGAAAGACAAAGATTTGATTCGGGTTTTACGACCCACACATTTCCCTATACGCCCTTTTTGGAATCGCATTAGAAGCTATGAGAATCGTCTTATGCGCCCGGAACAGCATCAGTAGGCCATGGCATGCCATACTGGCAGGCAGGCAGCAACCTGATCCCCAGCTGAACCGATATCGGTTGCTTTGATGGGGAGCTCTCTGGAGTTTCCTGCCTGCATCACTGCACCATATTTTTGTTCACGTACTCTCGTCTCGTCGGAGTGTGACCGTGTCGTTCCATGTCTCCGAAGACGGACAGGCACTCGGTGGAGGAACATTTCTCAAAAAAGATGAAAAAAAAAAAGTGAAAAGAAACGGCATATTTGCAGTGCACCTGCATTATCAATTCATGCCAGAGAGTACGGAGTAATCCCCATTTCTGTCGGGCACATCACACTTGCATACACGGGCGGGCTCTCCAGAGTTCGTGTTCCACTCTGGCTTCCTGGCCATTTTATCCCTGCCCCCACACACTTCAGGCCAACCCCGGAAGCGGCGGATATCTTCTTTCTATATTTCATATAATACACCTTTGAATTATTCATGCCGACAGAGAAGAACTGCCCAAAAACGTTTCACCAAAGTCAGTCTCAATTGGGACGAGTGCGCCGAAATGAATGAACCAAAAAAAGTAGAACCAAAGAAACGGAAGAAAGGCCGGAAAATATTCCTGTGAAAATAAAACGTCCTGCCTGGCACCATCCAGCACAATTTTCACTGCAAATCTCGACGATCGCAGCAAGCAACGACCGCCACCGTGTGGGTGGTGGAAATAAAAGAAAAGTGTGCCATGCCAGGCCGTTTCACACAATTTGCACGCTCTTGAGTGCGATGAATAATATAATCAAGGCAGAAGGGGAAATTTTGCCAGCCCCGGCCTGATGCATTTAAATAATATTTTTCCTCCAAAATTAAAAAGAATTACGCATCGAGCGACGGTTGGTGCCGGGCAGTTCTGCGATCGTAGCGAGATGTATGCTGTGCTGGGCCAGACTGGTTCTGGTTGGTGCCGTCCAAGGCAAGCCGTTTCGATCAAGTTGATTTGTGAGTTGTGTTGAACATGGCGCAAATGGTGGCAGACGTGTTAATTTTTATTGTTTGGTGATGGCAGGTAGAGGTTATCATGGTTTGGGTTCGATGTAGATTTTCAGAAAAGTGAGGTTAAGTTTCTGTTAATTATTCAATACAAAAAAATAAAATAAAATTAAATTATGTTGAAAAAATTACAATGATTTTGTTTCACAGCAGGTTTAATGAAATTTACAAAATATTTATTCGGAAAAAGGGGTTTTAAAAACAAATTTAACTATCAAAACCCGAAATCATTTCTACACAGAAAAAAATTATGTTTATATTCCATTTGGGAGTGGCGCCAGATTTGGTGTAAAAATATATTTATTCAATATCTGAAACTGGTGAAATTTTTATCATCCAGTTTCTGTCAAATTTTACATTTTTACACATTTTTTAGCTTAAATTACTCAGAAAAAGATATATTGCTCGACCAATTAAACTTTCAACCTTCCAAAATTCAACTTTTTTTTCTGTGTACTCTATGTGGTTAAATCAGAAGAATTATGCAAAATTCCTTTTAATAAACATGGGGGCGAA
Source organism: Culex pipiens pallens (assembly GCF_016801865.2). NCBI lineage: Eukaryota > Metazoa > Arthropoda > Insecta > Diptera > Culicidae > Culex > Culex pipiens. Next base: position 222,058,689 of record NC_068938.1, read on the forward strand.
ATATGTATATTTAAATTGAAAAACTTGCACAATTTATTGTTAACTATTCCGACTTAGTTTTTCAATGCTTTTTTTTGTTCAAATGTGAAACTTTTACAATTAAAAAAGATATTGTGGGACCACATAGCAGAAAAGACGCTACAGAATTTTTTTTCCTGAAACCTTGATGGATTTTTTACAGAGCTTTTTGGCTCTTTTTGCAAAAATGTTGAAAAGTTAGCAAAATCAAACAATTTCCCTGGTGACATGAACGAGGCTTTGGATTCACGAATCTTCGTCTAGTTTTTTATGTAGGTTCAGTCATGTTTTTATTTTTATTTTTAAAGGAACAGTTTTTCCTCAATATTTATATAATCAAGCAGGAGAGACAAGCTTTCAACAAGGTGAATGTTGAGGAAAACTAGAATGAGCGATTCCTCTTATTTCTAATTTCTTTAGTTCCTGAAGTTAAATTTTATTCTGCATTGTTTCCTCGCACTGATGTAAAATGTAAACTATTTTTTTTTCTAGGTAGTCTCAATAAATTCTGCGGCCTGATAGTTATGATGTTTGGAGCAAAGTTGTAGGTTTTGATTTTAGAAGGTTATTTTTATTATTATTTTATTTTGTTTTATCATTATTTAACAAGTAACGATTTTTGATATAAAGATTTTTTTATCTTTGGTGTAACAATAACGGGCATCTTCTATGCCAAAGTGTACTATAGTGCATAATTTGTATCAAGACTCAAGAGTAATGAATTTTCAAGCAAATATTTTATAAAAGTTATGGATTTTCAAATTCAATTCGGTTTTATTGGTGAATAATCAATGACAATTTAGTCATATTATGTACATAACAGAGCTTCGTTTTTTTCATTTGAGCAATTGTTACTTTTTAATAATAATAAAAAATGTCCAAATCTCAAATAATTAAAATAATGTACAATCAACAGCAAAGCAAAGCTTAAAAAAAACATTACTCAATCCACCTTTAGGTGGTTGGTGCCTTCCTCGCATTCATACACCCAAAGGAAAAATATATCTCAAAATCTGCTACAGTGGATTTGCTGCAGAAAATGTCACATTTTATTACATTTTTTGCAGCAAGCCCGTAGATCATTTTTGCCCGCGTGTAAACATTTCAGCGATCTGCAGTTCTCACCAACACATATAAAGCTGGCCCGTCCCCGAGCAACACTCTAAAGAGAAGAATATGTTGGTGCTCTTTCACTCACATTTCATCAAGCGTCCGTGGCGCGGTGGTAGAGTGTCAGATCAATAACCAAGAAGTTGGTGGTTCAATCCTCGTTCTGTTAAAGTTTTTTTTGTGAAATACAACCAAAAAGCCGTCGGTAATGTCGATAATTGTCGGTAACGGGCAAAAATGTCATACCCCTATATCGCAAAAAATGCATGAGGACAGTTTTCATGCAGATTCTGATATACTTTCATGCCGCCATGTATCACAATCATGCGACCGCCGGTTGGGTGTAAAGTGAATACACTACACAGCCTCAAAAAAGTGTATATATAACACTTATTTTTTCATCAAAATATCTATAATAAATATCTGAGATCCGACCTCAAAAAAGGGTATTAAAAACACTAAAGTACTTATAACTTTTGATAGGGTTATCAGATCTTCAACCTTATGGGCTTGTTGGAAAGCTCGTTTGATTACCTATCCAACGATGGGTCGCATGATAGATCCGGACAACTTTTTTTATCAAAATATTTGAGATCCCGCCTAAAAAAAGTGTATAAATAACACTTAAGTGCTCATAACGTTTGATGAGGTTGTCAGATCTTCAATCTTTTGAACTAGTTGGAAAGTTCAAATACCTTTCTAATAATATTACGCATGACGGGTTTTCTTACAAAAACCACCCTTTTTACAATCTTCCGAAGTTTAGCTAAAATTGTTTTTTTAGCATAACTTTTGAAGTACTTTTCCAAACTTCATAATATTAACTAGGGTCTTGTGGGACCCCAAGACGGATCGAATGAGACCAAAACGATCCAAATCGGTTCAGCCAGTCCGGAGATAATCGTGTGCATATTTTTCGGTGCACGGACTTACAGACATACACACGCACAGACATTTGTTCAGAATTTGATTCTGAGTCGATAGGTACACGTGAAGGTGGGTCTAGGAGGTCGAATAAAGAAGTTCATTTCAGCAACTGTAGTTAACACATACATTTTTTTCTCATTCCAATGAAAACTACTGAAATATCGAAATTTGGAAACATTTTCACAATCTCAACACTGAAATAAAAAAAAAAGTACCAAATTCCTAAATTCTAGGAATTTTGGCTCCTTTCCTTATTTAGTAATCGGGTTTTTTGGATTACTTAATAAGAAAAGGAGGCAAAATTCCTAGAATTTAGGAATTTGGTACTTTTTTTTTATTTCAGTGAACATATTCTAAGAATAAAATACATGACTATATGACCTTGAAAAAAAAAAAAAACTTGTAATCCCAGCAAATAAAGAAAAAAAGATGATTTATTTTTTCAAGTTGGCCTGACTTTTTTGAAGGACGAGATCTCAGAAACTATTGTTCAGATTTTCACAATGCTTGTTGAAATTTAACTGTTTTATTTACATAACAAAAGTTAGTCTTAAGGAAGGACAAGGTGATATCAAACCCAAAAGCCCTTTTTGGGGGAAAAAATAACTGTTTCATTTTGTTTTTAATGTCGCGATTGATAACAGTACAAAAAACGTACTAAAACTTGTTTGAAATTCAAAAACACCAAAAGTTGGGATTGAAATGAATTGAATTTTTTGATAAACATATTTTCTTTATTATCTAATTCCCTAGAGTGGCTCAATCTCCAGAATAAATCATTTCTTAGAAATGTTTGTTTTTGTTCCACAAAAATAAACGAAATTATGAAATAAATAGATATTTACCCACTTTTTTGGTATCTACAAACCTAGAAATCATGAAATTTCCCAATTTGAAATCTTGAAATCTAGAAATCTTGAAATCTTAAAATCTTGAAATCTTGAAATCTTGAAATCTTCAAAATTTCAAAAATTAAAATCTTGTAAAAAGGAAGGGAAATATATACAGTTAAACTGCTTTTTATGCGAAGGCGTATTTCGTGGATTCATGCGAAATATTTTTTTTGGGCTGATTTCAAAAAGTGATTTGTGAACTAGCACTAAAAGAAGAATTTTAAAATGTTGCGTCGTTCTAGAGACATCGACAAACTACAAATCGTTACACCTTCGCGTAAAAAGAGGTTTATCTAAGAGTTTTCGTAAAAATTAAAACAGCAGCATTCAATATTTCTGGAAAATGATTGAATCTTGGATTGGATGTTTTATTCTGGGGAATGAATTTCATTTCAGGATTACAAACATTTGAATACTCTTTTTTTAATTATCCCGACTCAAACTGATTTGAGTTTTTATTTGTTCATCACAATTATTACATACTAACCTTTCAATGTTATGTGTTTTTTCCCTGCTTAAGTGCTTAGAGTTTTGGTCCACTAGAAGATTAAATTGTATGTTTGAAGGTAAATTCAAAATCAGCGCATTTCCTAAAAAATCCTTACTTGTTTGACCCATATGGAATTTGTACTTTTTCTCAATTTCAAAATTTGGGTTTATAATTATTTTGTTAAAAAGCGGGAAAATCATGTGTGTACTAAATCGATACAATTTTTCTTGTTCATCAGCTCAATATCAACCAATTGAGAAAATATCTACATGAAAAACCAATTTCCCCTATCAATCTCAAGTACAACTGCACCGATCTTTAATTTCGGTGGCATTTCGATTTGCCGTTTTTCGCAGCCTGCTGTCAGAACGTGCGCGAAATGGCATTTTCGGTAATGACGCCACCCAATCGTCGACGCCATCGTGTTCATCATCGCTTTCGGGTGCAACAGCGAGAGAGAGAAAAAAAACATGATATCACACAACAACCATCTCACTAGCGGGGTGTGTGATTCAATCACCCGGCGAGAGTAAATTTTCTCGTCGGTCGTAATGTGTCAAACAACCATTCTCCTCCACCATCCTGTCTGGTTAACACCAAAGCAACCCAACGTCGTCGACACGCAGAAAGAGAAAGAGTGGAACTAAAAAACAGCAAGTCTCGCAACGCCGCGCCGTCATCGTCACCGCCGCCGCCGAGCCAAAGTCTAAAAATACTGTAACAGATTGAAGAATCGATTCCGAAGGGGGCATGCCAAAAAACACGAAACGAAGCAGGCTGTGGTGGTGGCGGCGCTTCTATACACAAAAACAAATCGTAGTAACATGTGCTGTTTCTTGTGTGTGCGGTGCGGTTCGCAACTCGATTGACTACAACTCCCTCCTAGCCTACTACGACAACTACCTTCTCGCTCGTGACACTGAGCTGCCAAAGCACGCCTGTGACTAAACTGGCCAGTTCACTGCGATAGACACGATCACGTCCTCACACAGCAAAACCCACACACTCACTAAGCAGACATCGCATTTTCTTGTGTGTCACATGCTTTGATAGGAAAATCAGACAGTCTCAACGAGTGGAGGCGCAGTAGGCCAAGGCGGAAAATTGGGTGGTGCGGGAAAAACACAAGAGGAAAGAGAGGTTTTTCTTGCAATTTCCTCTAGTTTTTCCAACCGACATAACCTAACAACATTATAGGGTTCGGAGGGAAAAAAGTAAGAAGAATAACGAACATGGGAAACGCATGAATGTGGATGTTGTTGTTTAGCCTCCTTCCCTTCCTCTTCCTCACTTGGTTAAGGTGGTGGTGTTGAGGGGGGAAAGTCGACAAAAGAAGGAAGAGGCCGTCGTCGTCGTCGACGACGTCGCTCGCTGTCGTGCGAAAGGGACGAATCAATAAAATTTTATTGCTTTATGATGTTTACGATTATTTCACGATCTCTTGTTAGCATTTTCCTCGTTGCGTTGCTTCGATTTACGAAAGCATGCCCGGAATGTGGTGCGCGCCCATTTTGTGGTCACATAGCCTGCTTGGATGGGAGGACAGCAAAAAAAATGGGCTCGATTTTTAGGGTTGTTTGGAGATTTGGCGGAGATTTCCCGGCCAAGATCAAGTGTCTGTGGTTGCTTTGATTAATCATTATGAGCGCATAAACGTTATCAGATGTGTGATTTTCCCGGAGTTTCGAGACTTTCTGTTTCTGACAGAGTCGTCGCTTTTCGCTTGATGACTTTTTCCTCAATGAAAAGCAGCAGGTATGGGGAAGGTTTACGACCTAGGGTACGTTGGCGAGGATTGCGTGGTCGTTTGCTTATTGGCTTATTTTACGTAATGGCGTTTGTTTTGTGTGTATGTGTGGCTGAGTAATCCTGGTGAGTGCTAGTTTGCACACATTGGGGACTCGTTAAGTTCATTAGGAGCCGCGACGACAGGGCGTAATTGCGAGGTGGCAACTAATGCAATGAGTGTTTTGTTGAGGGTCTGTGATAAAAATGAATATGGCGCAGTGTTTAGACAAGTTTGGTGAAGATTTAAACATTAATGTTAAATTGGGCACTGATTTAGGAGAGATTTATAGAACGTAATTGTAAGAAAATTCATTGTATATGGTTTTTTGTTGTACAGTCGACTCTCTGGTTGTCAATATCCAAGGGACCGTCGAGGAAGAGAATCATCAGTTTACAGAACGATGCAAAATGAAGACTCGATTGAAAATATTTTTTTCTTAATACCCAGCCATGGGAGAGAATCATGACAACGTCCATCAAACAAAAACAAACTAATGTCAAACACCCTTCAAAGCTTCGTTTCGCCAAGAAAAATGTCTATGCATGTCTATGCATGTCTATGCATGAGAAAGTGAAATTATTGACAACCGGAAGAGATTTTTAAAGCAATAAGAATCCAAATGATTTTCGAGGAAGAGATCCTTCAAGCAAGGGAAAATATCGAGGAATGAAGATAATTGAAGTATGCAGATTGAAGGGACTGAAGAATTCATCGATAGATGGAGAATTATTGATATCGAGAAGATCGACAGCCAGAGAGTCGACTGTATTATTTTTGAAAACATTTTTTTTGCTGTTGTTGACCTAGGTATACTTAATAACAGAAATTATTTTAATTGAAATATTTTTCCAGTTGATTAAGTATAAGTTTGATTTGCACGATTGAATCGATATAGTCTAGACAACTTAATTTAACTAAATAAATAAAAGGTTTTAGCAGAACAAAGTTTAGCTGTTCTTAATCCTTAAATAACGAAATTTTCCTAACGTGGCAATATTGTAATATTGGTATTAAACGATGCGCTCACTTAACTATAGTTTTTTTTATAAAATATGTTATATTATGTTTTTAAACAGCCCATCGTTTAATGTTTGTATTTTTAATCAAATAGGGCAATTTTAAGTGTTAAGGGTGCACAGCAACCAAGGAAGTTGTTACCTTCTTATTCCAAAATTGTCAAACTTACGGACCCAATCCTGCAAGAATCTGATTGTAAAAATAATCAAACTTTGTTGTAAATAACTACGAAGATAGTCATTTAGGGGATGAATAAAAAAATATATTGATAGTTCCCGTAGTATTAAAGATACTAAAATGTCTGTAACAGAAATCTGGGTGCAAAAGCTATGGTTGATGTGTACCGTTAAAAGTATTAAATTTAAGGACCCCACATCAAAAACTGACGCAAATAACTTTGAAGGGTTTGCACAATTTTAACTTCTAGCAAACTTTTCCAAAAGATCCTATATAAAAAAAAAACTCATAGAACAAAAATTGAAATTGAAAAAAAGAAAATTTTCGTTTAAGGGTGCACAGCAACGAAGGAAGTTGTTGTCTTCTTATTCCAAAATTGTCAAACTTACGGACCCAATCCTGCAAGAATCTGATTGTAAAATTAATCAAACTTTGTTGTAAATTACTTTGTGGACAGTACTTTAGGGGATGAATAAAAAATTATTTCGATAGTACCCGTAGTTTTGAAGATACTAAAATGTCTGTAACAAAAATCTGGGTGCAAAAGCTCTGGTTGATGTGCACCGTTAAGGGTGCACAGCAACCAAGGAAGTTGTTGTCTTCTTATTCCAAAATTGTCAATTTTACGGACCCAATCCTGCAAGAATCTGATTGTAAAAATAATCAAACTTTGTTGTAAATAACTACGAAGACAGTAATTTAGGGGATGAATAAAAAATTATATCGATAGTTCCCGTAGTATTGAAGATACTAAAATGTCTGTAACAGAAATCTGGGTGCAAAAGCTATGGTTGATGTGTACCGTTAATGAAAATTTGAAATCTCTCAAAAAATAAAAATAATAAAACGAAAATGCATTCAAAATTTCGCTTCGTTTGTCACACATATTGCAAATTATGAAAATCAGAGTATTTTTGAAAAAAGGTATCTTGTTAAAATTTTAGTACTTTAAAAAACTATGACTAAGTGAAAATACATGCACAATTTCGCTTCGTTTGATACTCGTATGGCGAATTATAAAAGTATTTAATGAAAAAAAAAAAATAGTTTAATGCAAAAAAAAAATAATAAAGCGAAGTTGCACAGAAAATGTTATTTCGTTTTATACCCATATTTCAAATTAGAAAAATGGATTATTTTTGATAAAAAATGAAAATTTTAGTGTTTAACAAAGAAAAAACTATGATTAAGTAAAAATACATGCTCAATTTGGCTTCGTTTGATAAAAAGCGATAATTTGTGAAAATTTGAGTATTTGACAAAACATTAGAATAAATCGAAATGAATTCAACATTTCGCAAAGAAATGAGTTCTGTTTTGCAAAAAATATGATATTTTATGAAAATTTTAGTATAAAAAAAGAAATAATAATAATAAGGCGACAATGCATACAAAATTTCGCTTCGAATCATCAAAATTAGAGTATTCGTGAAAAGACGGTAATTTAAGAAAATTCCGTATTTAAAATAAAATACTCTTGTAAAGTGAAAATGCATACAAAATTTCACTTCGTTTTATGCCCAAATTATAAAAAAAATGATATTTTTTTTTAAAATTTTAGTATTTTTCAAAAATCTAAAACATATTGACAATGCATATGAAATTTTGTTTCGTTTGATACCCATATTGCATACTCAATTTGGCTTCGTTTGATACCCATTTTGCAAATTATGAAAATTTGAGTATTTTCAAATTGTACGGAATTTTGTGAAATCAAATCATCAAATTATAAAAAAATATATTCTTAGTGAAAGCAATGAAAATTTTACAAGATATGGTTGGATAAAGTCATTTTCAGGAAGTTTTTTTAAAAATAAGTTAACGTTCATTTGCGTCGATAAGATTATTGCCGATAAAATTATCGATACATGATCGTCATTGTTTTTTTTTTGTGATTCGATTATGTGAATTGAATTTTTTATTTAGTTTTTTTCCCGAGAAATTCGGATAATCAAGTTTGGACTGTGTTTCTAATATTAAAAAAAATAAATTAATAATTTGCTGATTGTGGAATTTATTTGTAAGATTTTCTGTTTTGTTTGGCAAAATCAATTGAGTTTGTACAGGACTCCATTGGGTTGTTAACTAGAAATCGAGCGACTGTTATCATTAAACTTCTAGCAGTGAAAATAACTGTCCCAGCTTAGCACTGTTCATTTCTCAAATCATTCAACATGTCATTTAACTTATTTCGTCCACTTCCCGCACAAACTAATTTAAACTTTGAGCCAGAACAACCAGTCATCACTTTAATCTCGACTGTACAGTAAACTTGCCCAGCCCATTGGTACTTCTGCTCATAGCCGGACAGTTTCCATTAATGCCCACCCACGCACAGCAGCCCCAAACTCACCCAGCGGAACGTTTTTCCCACGGAACCCGTTTCAACCCCTGCCCCCTTCTGCCTCTCCGACGACCAATTAAGCTCCGCGGGTTCCACACCACGTTGGTGCCCGCCGCTGACAAAATTCACCAAATTCAAGCGAAATTCCAATCCGCCGCGACACCGCACGCGAATTTTCCTGCTGGGTGAGAAGGACGAATTTCTCCGTCATCATCGCAGTAGTCCGGTGGTGGCGTTTTCCAGCTGGTTCACTGTTCAGCAGGGAAATATTTTCCAACACATTCTCCGTGTCGCCTACTAGTATCAAGTTGATCCCCCCTTGTTGTTGTTGGTTTGGAGAGCAATTTTCCCTTTCAAGTTGTAACGCGTTGGCTTGCGTCCATCAAAGGTAGCTCGAGAGTGACTTAAGAGGCGGAATTTACGTCAAGTCGCTTCAAAAACTTTTCGCAAACTCGTGGCAAACTCGTGGCAAACTTGAACTTTTGAATTTCTCAACCATAAATCAAAAAACAAATGCAACATTTCTCAATAAACTTTGAAAATAAAGCAAATTTACTTCATCCAATTCCCCTTCAAACATGAACAAGAAACTCCCATTTGCCCCCCATCCGTATTGGTCGTGGGAAAAAAGCAAAGTCTAACGCCATCGCCATTGTCTGTGTGTTACGCGGTCGGTTTGACCCCGGCCAAGGAGGGAACAGGGGGGAGAAGCGATGAAGAGGCACCGGCCAGGACAGAAGCCAGTCACCGAGAGTGTGCACTTCACGCGCCGTTGCCACCGCCTGGCTTCCCAGGCCACTGACGATGGCGACGACGACTTGCGACCAACCGAACCGACCGGTCATTCTCCTTGTCCGTACGTCCGTTCGGTGACGGCGGTGGTGCTCGGAAGGAAAAGGCATACCGGACGATGGAGAGCAGGTGGATCCGCTAGCAGGGTGGAGAAGAATTCTTTGAATATTTTGAAAATGTTTTTGGAGTTTGATATTTCAACATTTTTAGAAAAAAAATTTGCTCTTAGAGAAGCTATTTGCTTAAATTTTCAAATAATTTTGGCTTGATATTTACATCTAGGAAAAATGTTTGATTAAAAGCCACTGAAATATTACAAAAGTATACTGTCTATAACTCAAAAATTTTACATTTTACAGAAAAAAATCCTTGGCGATTGAAAATTTAGTTTGGAGCAGGCCATTGCAAATTATAATTCAAGTTTTTGTCCCCACCCACTTTAGAAATTCCCCAAAAAACAAGAGGCTAAAATTACTGAAAATTTAAGTTTTCATTGAAAAAACTGGTACAATTGATTTGAAGCTATTTAAAATACATTTACATTTATTTTAGTATTTTAAGAAAATAGGGCACTTTCGACTTTAAGCTAATTTTGAAATTTGCAACAGCAGATCTGAAAAACTAAGGCAAAATGAGTAAAGGGTTGAGTATTTTTACAGGTGGAACTATTTAAAAAAAAAAACGAAACAAAGCTATATTTTTTCACATAACTAGAATTGTAAAACAGAGGCCAGCTAGCTTTTAACATTGCAGATTTTGTTAAAAAAAATGTTGTCTCGGAATTTGCTAATAGTTTCGGCTGCAAAAATGCTTATAGACGATAAATTTATAGATATTTTGCAATTTTTTGAAAGAAGCAGAACTGTTATAATGTAAAAAGCATTTTGTGACAGTTTTTCCTTTAAAATTCAAAAAAAAGCATGGCATTTAGTTTTTTTGCCTCTCCCCTCGACTTTGTCCAGAGACGAGCAGGATTGCCACATAAATAGATTTATCTTTATTTTACAGAATTTTGAGGTTATTAGATCATGCAGAATCTTTACAAACAGATTTATAACAATCATACAGATGTACATATTTTCAAAAAAATTCATAATATAAAATATTTTTCATTTTCAAAACATTTTTTTACAAATTGTACGGCAAATTAACGCGTTACAAAAAGATCTTTTTATTGAAAATTTGTTCCAAAGCATCAATACAGATTTTTGTCTCTCAAATCAAGGATGCCAAAATCTGGCCAAGAACCGCTAATTTTTTTTCTGAAAATCTGGCAGACAAAAATCTTACAATTATGAATGGGGAAGAGGAGTTTGGATATAAATTCATTCGAAAGTTTGTTGAATTCAATTTGTTTAATTGATTTTTCAGCCACAAAATGGTTGAATTTACAATTCCGTTCAAATAAATATTTACAGATTTTTTTTAATTGATTTGAACAAAAAGTTGTTTGGCAAACAATGAAAAATCTGTACACATCTGCTAAAATCTGCCACAGAGAATAAATAATCTTTATTCTGACTGACACTAGAAAAATCTGACATTCCCGAAATTGTCTGGCAACCCTGTCTCAGATACAAATAAACAGATCTTCAACCCTCAAAAATACATACAGTATGTAAAAAAAGTATTTACACCCCTTGGGCACTATGCACATTTTGTGATGAAACATGTAACAATTTAAAGTTTGACAGAAACCTAGTACTACGTTTTGTTCAGAAACTCATGCCGAACATTTTGCTACAAGAAGCTCATGAAAAGATGTTTTCTATAAAAAGTTATATAACAATAACTATTACAAAAATAAAAAAGGTGCAAAAAAAGTTTGTACACCTTTCGAAAAATTAACATAAATAATGTTATTTGTTGACAAATCACCATAAATCCAGTCTCCCAACTCCAAATAGGCATCCTTGACTGACTAAACAAAATAATTTGGATTGAATATAAAGTTTACTAACTACTTAGTATAAAAGTTTATATAACTCTGGAAATTCTATATAAAACTTATCTAAACTTAATTTTGCAAACTTTCAATTTAACTAAATGTCAATATATTACCATAAAATTGCTATTTAAACATTCTGGAGTGGGTATAACACCGTTTTGGGGGTCTTTGTATCGCTAGAATAGATTTTTCGTTGGAATTTCGTACCAACCCGGAATTACGTCGTCGGAAAATCCGCCGGCATCCGAACCGGTCCACAATTCACAAGTCAACCTATGTGGCATCGGAAAGGGCATAAAATTTCCGATCTTTTGATACCCATACATCCAGGTTTTCTATAAAACCTACGTTTTTAAATACCTAGGTAAAAACGTTGTTATGGTTTCGTTTGAGCAACCTGCCAAAAATGTATGGAATTTCGTAATTTTTGTTCTCGTGGATCAAACTTACTTTTTGCCCAGGTATTTAACAACGTGGGTTTTATAGAAAACCTGGATGTATGGGTATCAAAAGATCGGAAATTTTATGCCCTTTCCGATGCCACATAGGTTGACTTGTGAATCGTGGACCGGTTCGGATGCCGGCGGATTTTCCGACGACGTAATTCCGGGTTGGTACGAAATTCCAACGAAAAATCTATTCTATCGATACAAATACCCCCAAAACGGTGTTATTCCTACTCCAAAATGTTAATTTAGCAATTCTATGGTAATATATTGACATTTAGTTAAATTGAAAGTTTGCAAAATTAAGTTTAGATAAGTTTTATATAGAATTTCCAGAGTTATATAAACTTTTATACTAAGTAGTTAGTAAACTTTATATTTAATCCAAATTATTTTTTTAATCAGTCAAGGAAGCCTATTTGGAGTTGGGAGACTGGATTTATGGTGATTTGTCAACAAATAACTTTATATATGTTAATTTTTCGAAAGGTGTACAAACTTTTTTTGCACCTTTTTTATTTTTGTAATAGTTATTGTTATATAACTTTTTATAGAAAACATCTGGGGTGTAAATACTTAACCAAATTATAATTTTTTGCTTTTTGGGTGTTTTTGAATACCCCTGGCTCAAGGCGGTTCTAAAAACACCCAAAAAGCAAAAAATGAAATTTAGCAACCCTGGAGCCGAGGGACACAAACTTTAAATAAAATTTGTACCAGCCTTATATAAATGAATAAAAAATTCAGACCTGAATGGGTTAAGTGTTCTAGAAAGAAAGCAAAAGTTGATAAACTTGTTTTGTAAAATATTTAAATTTAATATTGAGGCACAGTTACAGTTTGTATATCATTGCTTAAATAACAACAAAGTACTGATTTTTTTTCTTTGAGTTTTTCTTTGCAAAACACATAAGACATTTGAACAGATGTAATAAATAAAAAGCTGTTCGAACTTGTCATTGCAATGTACATTTTAAATCACCTTAAAATAAGATAAGATTTTGCGATTATTTTGCTGAGTTGCTTTATTAGACAAATATATTATTAATTAATGAAAAAAAAATCTTACTCTAAGATGAATAAACCGCTGACTCAACCAAATTGAACACGTTGAACTCTACTCAGCAATCAAGTAATATTACATAATTGGAAAATGTAAATTACCTGAAAAACCCATAACCTTCCCCAAGGCAGCAAAGCAAAACTAAACTAAAGTAAATTGACGGTGATAAAAGTATGGAAAGGAAAAAAACTCCCACCCCCTCCTCCCAGAAGCGACCATTACCATCCCCAACTCACCACCACCGGTAAGCAAAAACGAAGCAAGCCGCGCGTGGTGTTGGCCATCGAAGCAACCCCCCCTCTCCCTCACTCTGACAGCTCGACGCTATCAAAGAATTGGGGCTGGGTGGGTGGAAAAACTATGGTCGAAAGGAAAAAAAAGGTCGCTCTTTTCAAGCGCTTCGAACCGAGAGCGCTCTGAACTGGCGAAACAAGTGCTTTTGTATTTCGTAAGTGTTAATATTTATATAATCTTGTTTCGTGGCAAAACAGAGAGTGGACGCGGTCGTCCTGGACCTTTTTCGATTGAAAAGTTAGGGTTGCCTCCAATTTGCATGCCATGGTTTTTCACCATCAGTTTGAATATTAAATTTTAAAATAATTTAATTTGACCACCCTAACGCCCTACTGTCAGTGCGGTGTTATTCTCCGCGCTGTCAACAGCCTCTTGAAGTTTCGAGGGCCACAACGCTCAATGGTGTTATTTCTTTGCAAAAACCGGTCACCTAAGGAGGCCATGATGAGCCGGCTCCGGAGGGCAGGAAGACGTCGTCGTCGGTCGTACCCCAGTACAAAGCATCAATCTGTCACCAGTCCGGTTGGAACCGTTTTTTTAAGCGTCACGTGCCTCGACGTTGAATCAAAATTTTGGGCAGGGGGGAGCGTGGGTGACGAAGGGCCATTATTTTTATTAAAATCGGATGACATTGACTGGCCCGTCATCTTCATCTGGGAAGGTTGTTGTTTTTTTTTTGTGGGGCCGTTATGACGAGGGGCGAAAAACTGGAGCGAACTCTCGGCGGTTGCTTTTTTGGACGGAACAAGGCAAGCGATGCTTTTTTAGCTTCTTGGAAGCGCAGTAATCGTAAATTTATCATCGGTCCGTGTAACTTGCCTTGCTTTGCCGCCCCGTGCTTGTTGTAACATTAATTATGGTAATGAGATTGTAACAATTTACGGTAGCGCGAGCTGGCACGAATAGACGTTTTATTTAATATTAGCAAAGCATATTTTTGAGAAGCGTGACAGATGGAATTTTCTAGCAGTCGTCATCAAAGCGAGCTGTGAATTTCCAAAGGATTTTCGAGCGAATAATTAAATTTCTGAATTGCTCAGAACAAACTTGAGAGAAAACAAAAATCAAGAGTTTTATTTTAAAAGATCCTATAAGCTATGGAATCTCCTATGTTCATAGGACCTTTTCAAAAAAAACTGTGAAGTTCTTGAAGAAAAAATATTGTTTTGCCAACATCATGAATAAAACTTTCTTTAAAGACGATGAATAGTTTACACTCAATTATATTATTTAAAAGTTTTTACAAAGTTTTACTTCTACAATAACTGCAGTGGGATTCTGTTTTTGGCAACAAAAACATGATTTTCATTTGTAAAAAAATTGTAACTTTAGAATTTTTCGTTTTTTAAACACGTCTGAGCAATTCTCTGAGATTGACACTTTGTGTGTACTTTTTTTTATAACCAAAGAAGTCATTTTGCATCATTCGTCAAAGGCTATCAAAGTATTTAAAAATGTGTATCTTGAGGAAGAATTTTCTGATCCTGGTGTCTTCGGAAATATTGTAGCTATCGCTTAGAACAGTTCAGTGAAAAATAGATACACTTTTTAAAAAATGAACTTTATTAATTTTCGTTTTTTGACATTGAAAATCAGACGCACAATTGTCTCTTAAAATGGTGCCACTTTTTGGTAATGTAGAGAAAAACCTGATTTTTCTGCTGTTCGAAAAAATATTTTTAGAGATTGGTTCTAAATCCACAGGTTAAAAAGTCACGCTATCAAAAAAAAAAAAAAAAAATCATTGTTAGGTGGGTAGAACTGATTGCGGTTCACGATATCTAAATTTGTGTACCGTAAAACGGGGTGACTTTGATAGCCGGGGTGACTTTGATAGGTTTGCGATTTTTCCGCAAAATGAAGAGTAGAATTAAAATACGTAAAGAATAGTTTAGAAACATACTGACAGTGGTAGAGAAGTGTTCAAAGTACCTCAAGAAGAACTTTTCATAAAATTTTGACAAGTTTAAAAAGTTAGTTAACTATAGTTAAGAAAATGTTGATGAAAGTCATTATTTTAAACTTCTCAAAATGTCATGATTTTCTCAATGAACATGATTTTTAATCAGAATGGAATGAATTTTCGGATTCTTTGGACAATTTTCCACCAGGAGAAGGTTAAAAAAGTTTGTAAAAAAAATAATAATATGTGTTTTTGAAACACAATTATAAAAACTCTCTAAATTTATAGGCAATTTCAGTTGAACAAATTTCATGTAAAATGTGAAAACTTGTGATTCGTGCTTCGAATTCAGTATAAAATGCAATATAAATCGATAATTTTTATAAACAAAACTAGTTTTAACAAATTTCAGGCCAAATTCCGACTTTTAACAATTTTTCCTAAAATTTATATGTATTTTGCTTAAAAGCTTATACACTTAGTTAACTAAATATAAACATTGATTTTTTGCTTTAAAACTATATCAGCTACTTTAGTGATGGTACATATAACGTACAAATGAAGTTTGAATATCTTAAATATGATTTTAACAAGAAAAACTATAACTATCAAAGTCACCCCGGAATTCAAACTAAGAATTTTTAACGTAACTATTTTTCTAAACATTATTGAAAAAACTTTTTTTCCGAAATAGCATGGACTTTGTGTGGCCTACCCCAGTACATGTTTTAAAAATAATAATCTCGAGAAAAACCTTACCTGTTGGAAAATATTCTAAAAACAAATTGAAATCCTATCAAAGTCACCCCGGTTTACGGTACATAACTTTTCGATTGCAAATGGGATTTTACGACTAAACATTGAGTCAAAATTTCAACGTTCAACGCTTTTTTTTCATTTTTTTTAAACATTATTTTTCTTCGAAAAAATGGCCACATAAATTTTGACCAGGTTGTGCAATAGCTCAAGAGACTCAATACAAATTTTGGAAATTTCTTAGTTTTTGATTTCAAAACTTCTAAATTTCAGCAAAATTGTTCCCAATTTGGCCGACCCATTTCACAACGGCAAAAAATTTGAAAATTAAAAACTGGATACAAAATGAAATATAATTATTGTGCCAATTTAAAAAAATTCTAAGAACATATCAATTTAACAAAAAAAAAAATGATTAAAGATTCCTAGGCTTTTAAAGCTGTCCACTTTTGAAAACTCATCATATATTTGTCAAGGTTTCTTATTGAAAATGGCAGACTGACATTTAAAAATAATAACCCCGTTTTTTCATTTGGAAATGTGAGCAATATTGTTTTGTAAATGAAAAAGTTACACTAGACAAGTCTAACTACGAAAATTTAATTATTTTTTACTCTTCTTCTTCATACTTCTTCTTAGTTTAATGAAATCACACACTTTTAATTTATTTAATTTCATGTAAAATAGCATCAAATTTAAATTCAGCAGCCCCAAATAAGTAGAATTCGTGTTTCATTACCAAATGAATATTCTCAACATTGGATTACATAATTCCAGATCATTTTTGAGTATTTTTGGTTATAAAGTTTAATTTATCAACCCAAAATAATACAACAATATTATTTTTTGTGAGTCGATTTTTGAAATTTCAGCGAGGACTTCGAATAATCGAGTCTGAACTGTAAATCGAATCAGAAAAGGGGTTCCATTGTGTCCTTCCGAATTGCTAACGATCCCATTCTTCAAAGAAGGATTGGCTTCAGATTGCATAATTTTTCATCAAATTTAACAATGTTTACACTGGCTTTTCAAACACAGGTCCTTTTAAAAATACTCTCCACTCAAATGTATCAAAACCCTTCCTAGAAGTGTGCCGCTCAAATGTAGTAGAATTCATTTCGTTTAATTCAACACTCTTGCCAAATTCATGATCTCAGCAGGCCCTTTTTCCCGTGAAAAATCGGCCCTCATTTCAACCACAGCCTCCTTTGCTGGCTGATTTCCAGTTAAACGCGTACCTACCTCTTTAATTGTCGGTGACTGTGGACCCTTTTTTCCCCGGTGCCTGGGTTGGGTGGGGGCAAAAACTCCACAAAACAAGTACCCCAAAACAAATTTTAGATTACATTTTTCCAACAATTTCCCCACTGCGTCGCTTCGCTTTAAAAGGTGGACGGGGGAAGGGGGAGGGCCGAGTAAAAGTTTTTCCCGTTCGTTGGGTTTCAATTTTTTGCGTTTTTTTTTTTGCTGAAAAATGACCGTTTTTTGCTTTTTCGGAGAGCTTTATTTTTTTACCGTTCTGTGGGAAATCCATTTCGTAATGAGTGAGAGTAAAGGGGGGGGGGGGGCTGGAATCGAACAGCTGGTTTCGACCAAGAGGGGGTCATCGAACACGTTTCGTTTTTTCTCGACCGACGTGTGGACATAAAATATTTAAGCAAGTTGACGAAATTTCCGATTCAGGACAACAATGAGCAAACAGAGAAAAAAGGGAGCTTCAAGTTCGTGACACGCAAACGACCGATCGTTCACTACTCATGCTTCATTCACATTGTGTTTCACGTGAATCACGCGGGGGCGTTTTCTCGGTCGGTCGGTCGGTGAAAAATCGAAGTTGATTTATTTGACTGGATCAAATAAACTTTCGCTGGCCCGCGGACACGACCCACGATAATTTGGTCCATGATTTATGACGAGACTCTCGTTTTTTTTCGTGCTGACTTACATCTCAGTAGGCCACATCACGCGTTGGCATCGGGCATACGGGCGGAGTACAAATAAGCAGACTGTCAGTCGACGGTTACTTAGTTTTTTTTTCCGGGAGTTGGCATCATTTTAATGGCTTCATGAATCTTTTGTGACTTTGTGTACCACACACACAGACTCAGTTTAACAAGAACAACCGGTTAGGTTAATTACTTTTTAATGGGATGCGTACGAAATTAATCAGGATAACGTGACCGAACGAGTATGTTATGCTATTTTGGGACTTTTTTTTTGCGATTCGAAGGAAGATACCGAGAGGAGATGGTAATGAGTTTCGGATTATTTCGGGGGCTGTTTGGCGAACGCCGGCTTTGTCACTGCTGGGGAAAACGGCATGTTTGTCGATGTTTTTTTTATGCATGGCGATTCTGTGGGGACATGAGGAATTTTTATGCAGAAGCTATTAACGAATAATTATGAAAAGTGGTCGGGCGATTTTGCGAATTCTTTGTTGAAAGCAAGCAGATTGCAGCACGGGAGCTTAAATATTATCTCTTTAAATTTGTATGAAATTATAAGCTTATTATTTCATATTTGTTTTGCTGAAACTGAAAATCAGGAGCAACAAAAATGGGACTATTATTGAGGCTAAAAGTGTTGTCACCCAACTGTAGGCTAATTCTGCTAATTCTCATTGTTTTCCAAAATCTATTTCTAATATCTGTTTATTTGGATGAAACTTGTTACAAGTCTTGTTTTGTTAGACACTTGTCTTAAGAAGATATTTTGAGTAAATGTTTTTTCCATTCAAGTTTCCAGACGAAACGAAACTATTGGCACTACGCCCCCCGGGGCATGGCCTTCCTCTAACGTGGGATTTCTGCTCCAAAGTTTCCAGACTATAAAACACAAAATCATGATTTTAACAAACTTTACATCCTTCTATTTTTTTAAATCATTTTTGCTACGTGCTATGGACAAACATGCATTTTTTTTTGTTATAATTTTTGGGCATGTTATGAAGTTGTTTTTTTAAAGTTTTGAAGAAAAGACTTGACAGATTCCTTCAGAAAATATTTTTGGGATGTAAATTCAATTTGCAATCAAAAGTGGTTTTGAGTTATTCTCTACGTTTTCGTAAATTGTTTTTTTGTGTGTTTTCTTTCATTTGGATGAAGCTTTGTCTATGCACTAACTATGTCAATAAAAGCAAACGTGCATCATTAGTTTTTCCAAATTAGTTCTATACAATTGACCTCAAGGGAAAAGTAGTGTTTAGGTCATGCACAGGGAAAAAAACGTTTTTTTTATATGCTTTTTAAATTTCGAAAACATTTTTTTTTTTTGCAATTTAAAAAATACTTTACGAAGGAAAAGTACCCCAGCAATAAATGTTTTCGAAAAGCTGAGTCCTATTATTTTCTTATTTAGATACAGTGTCTTGAAGTTGATTTTAATGTACAATATTTTTTTCTTAGTGTCACATAATTTTTAAACTCGCGATATTCCAGGAACTATTGGGGCAAAACTACATTAGGGCTAGGGCTAGTTAGGTGACACTGAGAAAAATTCATTTTAAACAATATAAGAAAAGGAAAATTTTAGGGAAAATTTAATTGCTTTATGAAAATATGTTCGCTATTTGTTGGGGTGCTTTTTCTTAATGAGGTACCGTAAAACGGGGTGACTTTGATAGCCGGGGTGACTTTGATAGGTTTGCGATTTTTCCGCAAAATGAAGAGTAGAATTAAAATACGTAAGGAATGGTTTAGAAACATACTGACCGTGGTAGAGAAGTGTTCAAAGTACCTCAAGAAGAACTTTTCATAAATTTTTGAAAGGTTTATAAAGTTGGTTAACTATAGTTAAGAAAACGTTGATGAAAGTCATTATTTTAAACTTCTCAAAGTGTCATGATTTTCTCAATTAACATGATTTTTTATCAGAAAACGGAATGCATTTTCTGATTCTTTTGACAATTTTCCATTAGGAGAAGGTTAAAAAAATTTGTAAATAATAAATAATATGTGTTTTTGAAACACAATTAAAAAAATCTCCAAATTTATAGGCAATTTCAGTTGAACAATATTCATGTAAAATGTGAAAACTTGTAATTCGTGCTTCGAATTCAGTTTAAAATGCAATATAAATCGATAATTTTATAAACAAAACTAGTTTTAACAAATTTCAGGCAAAATTCCGACTTTTTAACAATTTTATACACTAAGTTAACTAAATATAAACATTGATTTTTTTTCTTAAAAACTATATCAGCTACTTTAGTGATGGTACATTTAGCGTACAAATAAAGTTTGAACATCTTAAATATGATTTAACAAGAAAAACTATGACTATCAAAGTCACCCCGGAATTAAAACTTAGAATTTTTAACGTAACTATTTTTCTAAACATTATGGAAAAAACTTTTTTTTCCGAAATAGTGCATGGACTTTGTGTGGCCTACCCCAGTACATGTTTTAAAAATAATAATCTTGAAAAAAACCTTGCCTGTTGGAAAATATTCAAAAAACAAATTGAAATCCTATCAAAGTCACCCCGGTTTACGGTATTTTAAATTGTAAATAACTAAGCATTTTTCTAAAAATATAAAATACCCAAAAGTACTCGTAATAACTTATAAATCGATTTTGCATCTAAAAATGATTTTAATAATATGTTTGACATTTTTTTTGAGTTTTTCCTTAAAAAAGCGTGGAATTTTTCAATAAAGAAAAAAAAAATAATTAATTTTTAATTATTAGTTATATTTTATCATCAGAAATATTATTATTTTCATTTGGTCAACAGTTAAAATAAGCTTTTTTGCGAATGAACATAAATTCAGACCTCGTCTGCGATAAATTCATTCTTGTCAGTCTATCCATCATCATCTCTTTCAATTGACCGTAAATATAAACTCAACATTATTCGGACTTTAACCTTCGCCGGTCCGCTCATGTTTAACCCAATCCATCCCCGCGACGACCATTTCTAATTCATGACAGCACAGTCTGTGCTGTGCGGAGTCGTTTATCGATTGAATGCCCATTTGATGAGATCCGGAACACAGGGGTGACGGTAAGGGGGAAGGGCCACATTCAACCCCTTCTACAGGGGGCCGTTATCATCATGTCGAAATGCGGTTGAATTGACCCGATGTTGACCCGTTGGCATAAATTCACCCCGCCGTTTCACCGTGAATTCACCATAGTTTCAGTCCAATCATGTGCTTTTGCAAAAGCTCCCATAATTACCTCCCCCCTCGTGAGAGAGGGGGCGGGGGATCGAGGAGCAAGGCCAAATTCATTCATGAATGGTGCGGGGGTCGGCCCATTAATTGAGCACTAATCCACATGGTTGCTTGGATCGCAAAGACGTTTGTGTAAATGATAATAATATTCAAATGTGGCCGATCCGTTCCGAGAGCAGCGGCGCAGTCAGCGTGAGGGCGTGTGAAGTTGGCCATGCTCTTTGTTTTCCCAAAGTGCCTACTACGACGACCATACCGGGTGTACTGTGTGTTTGTTGCTCCGGAAAGGAAAACAGTTGTGATAATTAAACGTTTGCGGTCTGAAATCCGATAGCCACCTTCCGTCCACTTCCGGTTCCTTCCGCCGTTTGTCGTCGTTCCCCGGGCTTGGAGAGTGGTGCTTAAAATGGTGTTACACACATTTGCTGCTGTTGTTGTTGTTTGCCGAGCACGGCAAATCCGGCACTTGGAAAATGGGGGAAGAGGTGGGAAAGTGGGCAGTGATTTTCCATTCGCAGTCCGTATTTATGTAACAACAGAAACTGCTTATTTTTAGCATCTGGCCAAGAATAGAGCTACCGGGTTTGCCGCACCAACATGGCGCACACACACAAATACACTCTTTCTCTGGCTGTGTTGGGGTTGTTAGAGCATCAGTTGGTAGAGTTACTATTTGGGAAGTAAACAGTAAGTTTTATTTGGATGTTGCGAACTGGAACTGGCAGATAATGAAATGAAAAGCATACAAAAGTTTGTAAACAAATTTGATGTTTGTAGAAACTACAGATTTTTGTCAATTTTGCCAAATTTTAGTGCACCTTTTGGGTTACTCTGTGGTCAAATGAAAATGACAGGTTAATAAAGTGCACTTTACAAAAATAATGTACATCTGATTATAAATTTACTTGAAAATATGTTTCAGCGATAATGTTCGGAAGATTGCATGGAACTGATTATGTAATAAGATTGTTTTTGACAGTACTTCAATTGTTCAATCTAGTATTAAGCATTTGAGCGTTTCTTCACCGAAATAGATTATATTTATTTTTTGAATTAGCTTAAACTTTTTAAGGGCCTTTTCCTTACAAGGCTCTTTGATGAAGACTTTTCAGGAAAAAATGGTACACGGATCAATGAATTTTAGGCAATTTTATTGGAAATTTTCTAAAGTATTTGACCATACTTCTATATGGCTCAAAAGTTGAGGGTTTTTGTGCCCTCAAACATATCAAAAATCTCGAAAATCAAATAAATATCAATTTTGGGAAGTTGAGTTTTTGTAAAAAAAGTGAATTAAAAAATCAGCAAGATTTTTTATCCGTGTACTGTCACCAGGGTTGTTATACAAATTTCAGCATTTTTGTATTACCCAATCTCACCCTCCAGCCCCAATTTCCCCCTGTTGACGGTACCTATTTTTCTGTACAGTCCTCATGAATACCTTCAACTTTGCCGAAGACACAAAATTGATCAGAATATGCACAGTAAAAAAAATCATGGTAATATTACATCTGGAAGGGGGACATCTTTTATGTCAGAAAAAATGTGTAATTTTACTTCTGTAAAAATTGTCTAAATTGAGGTAAAATTACACCATAAAAGAGGTAGGGGAACTATACCCTTTCTCAGCCTATTTCTATTATCGGCCTATCAGCACTTTGATCATGAATAACAGCTTTCATAAAGTGTTTTTGACTGTTCCAAAGTAATGAATAGCTCAAATAAAAGTGAGCAAGCAACTCTCCATTGTTGAAACATCTGAAAATGTTGATTTAAAAGCGGAAAACGGAAAAGTGATGAGAATTGGTCGTACGGCTTAGAGTGATTAGAATGGGTATATTTCCCCTAATATTCAACCTTCCGAAATAACACCGTCCAAATTTACACCATTTTTTGCTGTGTGCCTGAAATCGAACAAATTCC
Source organism: Culex pipiens pallens (assembly GCF_016801865.2). Classification (NCBI taxonomy): domain Eukaryota; kingdom Metazoa; phylum Arthropoda; class Insecta; order Diptera; family Culicidae; genus Culex; species Culex pipiens. The sequence continues at coordinate 222,081,755 of NC_068938.1, forward strand.
TAGATAATTGCTAATTTTGAAATAAGTTTTGATATTGACCTTTTTTTGAAAAAACTAAAATTTTAATCGACATGTGAATAATTGAATAATTGATATGAATTTCAGTAACAATACTTTATGTTTATCTTCTTGTTAGTTTCAGGACGAGTTTTAATCATGAATCTTGCATTTTTTTTTTTCAAATTGTCTGTTTTTATTCCAAATTGCCAAAATTTGGTGGAAAAAAATATTAATTCAGCAGATAATCAGAATTTCGTGGTAAATGATTAATTTCAAAGATGTTGTGCGTTATTAATGCAAAATAAATCAGTTTTTATTTTAAATTTCATCAAAAATGGTGATTGAATGATTTAAAACAGCAAAATGTTAAAATAAGTCAAAAGAAAATTTTATAATTTATAGTTCTTATCTATACTTATTATTTCTACAAATACACATTTTTTGAAGAATTCTCTTTGCAATATTTATTGACACATTAATCTGAAATAAAAAAATTACACATTATTTCAACATGATTGTTCTGTCCAACAATAAAAAATAGATTGCTATTTATAAAAAAAGTTGTGCGATATTGACTAAAACTCAATAAAAAGCAAACACAAATTTAAATAAAATGATTGGATTGATTTCTTGTGTTGGTTTTCAAAAAGGTCCTAAAATATCATATAAACCAAAAATTCTAAGTGCAGATTCAGATTCAGCGGATAAAAATTACATGGAAAATCATATAGTTGGACAATTTCAGAACTTCGTTAGGGTAGTACCATACACTTTCTTCTCTCTCGTTAAAAGAAAAATATTTCTTAGATTTTTTCAGAGTTTGTAGTGCTAGATCTCTCCTTTCGAGTGCAACCTACCGCTTTAAAATTGGCCTTCGCTTTTTTTGAGAAATTTTTGTTTTATATTTGAATCTTTTTTACTTTTAAATGCCTGTTACGTCCAAATTGATTTGTCCAAAAATATTTTATTTTGTTTTTAGAGTTCCAAAAGTGCCCCGAATATTACTTTTCTCTAAAACTTGACCCTGAATTGCTACGTTAAAAAAAAAAACTGATTTTTGAAGGTTTGCTCCGATGATTTTTCGAGATTTGTTCTTAGAAGGCGTAGATTACGAGATAAAATTTTGGTGTTTTCGACAAAGTTGGTTGTATTGGGAGGCCCAACATTTTTTTTTAAGACGAAAAAAATCCCTAAAATTTTCCTGTTAAGTTGGATTTTCAAAATCACCCTAACCGTGAACCATCTTAATTTTCAACCAAACCAAAAGTTGTCCCTTTCCATTTGCAACAACTCTTCTGAAGACATCAAAGTTCCAAAACTTCAAATTTTTTTGAAAAATTGATTTTTCACTTAATTTTGAGATCTGGACAACTGTGCACTGGTAAAAGATTATTCTTATTAATGATATTGTATTTGAATCTTTATCCAATAGTGAACCAAAATTTTATGTTATTAAAATTTGTTGCAAATAGATTTTACATAAATTTATAAATATAGTATGTTTTTAGATGATTTTTTTGATAGGATAATTTGACTTTGAATGTTCTAGATTTTTCAATCAATATTTTAAATTCAATTTCTCAAACAACAAAGTCATCCTACCGTTAGTTTCCACTCTCGCTCCAATGGACCACATTTTTCCGCGCCGGCAGTCTCGTTTCGATTTGTTTATTTGATCGTTTCCGATATCGCACCATCGCATCCAAGATCCAAGAAAATTACGACAATGATTTCGCAGCAAAAACCGTTTCAAAGTTCGCCCCAGCCCGGCCTGGGTCCGAGGTTCGGTTCAGAGAAAATGGTTTTGTTTTGACACTGACGCAGTAAACCGTTCTCAAATTTTATAGTTTTCCCAGATTGGGTTTTCCAAGAAGACGCGCGCATTAATCTATCGCAGCAGGCGACGAAATCTCGCGGTGAGCTCGCATTTCCCAACCTTTCTCGGTTCGATTTACTCGACGGGCTGAGGCTTGAGATAATTTATGTAAATTTTGTAAAAGCTAGACATTCTACACGTCCATAAAAACATTTGTCCCCTTCCAGCGATATTCGCCGGGCTCGCTCGAATCGAGTGTCGGCGGTGGGTTTATTTTGGGTTCAGTAATTCAGCACAATGTTTGTCGAGGAGCAACCAAAATTGCAAAGTACGCGTAAAAAGGCAACGACATTTCGGGTGGAGCGTGAAGGGAAATTTTCCACCTTTTCTTTGCGTTGAGACACGCGCAAGAAAAAAAAATACACGGTGGTTTCATTTACATAAAAGGGGATTTAAAGTGGAAATTTCGAAACACCTCCAAAAGAGCTTATTGAAATTAACAAGAAAATTCGCTCTCCCACACTGTTTGATTTCGTCAAACAAGAATTCTCGAAGCAATCAAACTTTTACCACACTGATTATGCTCAAATCAATTAGCAAGAAAATTCCACCTAATCAAGCCATCATAGGCCTCTTAAGGATTACCGGCTTACTGCGATCAAGCTCAAAAGTTTCCCGCCGTCGTTCTCCGAAAAGGGGGCCAAACTTTTCCCCAAAACTTTCCCACTGTGCGCGCAAGGACACCAACCTCTCACAAACGCGCGCCCGTGAAAAGCGAAAAAGCTCACGGTTGGAAAATAAAACTTCTGTCTCGCTTGCCTCCGCTTGTTCCGAAAAAGCAACCTAATATTTTATTCATCGTAACGAGAAATAATAAATATACCGGAAATTTATGGGTGGGGTGTGTGTGGAAAGTCAGCAACCAAAAGCCAACATCGTCACAGTTTTACCCTCCTCGCAAAAGAAAAAAGCTTCGAGCGAGAGGAAAATAAGCAGAATGGATATAGAATGAAATAAAAGAACAAGAAGAGAGTGGGTTTCGTCAAAAAATTTAAAGCACATAATAATACCATCTGATAAGCTGTAATTCGCTTCGTTTGTGTCTGTTTTTGTTCTCGGCGGCGAAGGCAGAGCCAACTTTGTCTGATGGCTCGAGGCCTGCTACGACGACGACGACGATGATGACGAGGACGAAACATGCTGATGGTTGATGTTCTCCGGAGGGCACTCAGGACACTGCTGTAACTCATAGCAGTCGAGAAGAGTCGTAGAGTGTCGAGTGCGGAGGGTGACGGATTTCGCCACAGCCTATTACTGGCAGGGGTGTTTAAAACTTTTTACGCACAGGTTTTGATTTTTTATGGACTCTTCAAATTACTGTGGGTATTAAACAAACTTTAGGGTTAAAATACTTACAGATTCTATCATATGGAATAGTTTATTACATGGAACAATGAGATTTTTTTCAAGATTTTATTTTTTTGTTTTGAATTAAAAGCTACAACAGCTTAATTTTTTAAACTGAGAATCGCAAAAGAAGTTTTGGGAGCGTTCTTATATTACGTAACGCAGTTGGGGGGGAGGGGTTCGGAGGCCGTATTACGCTCCACACAATTTGTTTTAAGCTTGTATGGAAATTTTGTTACGGGGGGGAGGGGGGTGGGAGGGGATCTAAAATTCCGATTTTTTTGCGTTACGTAATAAAAGAACGCTCCATTTCAAGATAAAAAAAAAAACGAAACTATTGGCACTACGCCCCCCGGGGCATGGCCTTCCTCTAACGTGGGATTTCTGCTCCAGCGCCTCTGACGAGACAGGAGAAACCGGGACCGACGTTTTACTTCACCATCCGATAGAAGCTCAGTGGATAAGGCGGGAATCGAACCCGCGTCTCATAGCATCATCGGGTTCGGCAGCCGAAGCCGCTACCCCTGCGCCACGAGACCCGTTCCATTTCAAGATATCATCATTTAAAAAACTTTGTTTTTAAAGTTTTTTAAATACTGTCATCCAAAACCCTAATGCCAAAATCAATTCCATCATCTCCTAGGAAACTTCTTGTTAAACGATTTAGCTTTTCAAATAATTAGTTTTTGTCACTTTCAGTACAGCCATTTTAGAAAAAAAAATTGAAAATTTAAAAAAAAACCTAATGAACGTACAATTTTATTATTAACGTTTTTAGCTACTGCCGTAATTGTTAATTTTCCATATCTTTTAAAAGTTTTTCTTACAGTAGTTTATATGAAAAATTAATATACAACAATTCCATTTGAACAGAGCCTAAACCGAAAAAAGTTCTCCGATCGGGATTTTTCTGGGGGTTCCTTGGCCGAAATAATTAGACCCGTATTTTTTTGTTTGGCAGTTAAGGTGACCTACATCGCGCTAGGGTGGTCCCAAAAACGGATATTTTCGTCAATCCTTGCAAAAAAAACACTTTTTTCATAAAATCATAACTCCGTGCTATTTCAACCAATTTTATCTGTCTAGGACGCAAATAAAATGTGATTAAATTGCCTTTAAAAGAAAAATAGTTCAAAGACCGAAAAATGTAGCCAAACATTTGAAAAGGTCGAATGAAACTGCCATTTTGACGGTGTCTGGACCAAAGAGCCTACGCCTGAACATATTTTTTTCGGATTCCTTGAACAATTTTAATTAACAAACTTTAAAATGGGATTCCGAGATTTGTTTTTTTTTTTAAATATAAAGTTGGTTTTCGAAAAAATCACGAAATTGGGTAAAAATCAACATCTTTTAAATTTCAGCGATGACCAATACATGTTTGGGTATTACAATTTTCGTAATTAAAAGACGCAGATTAGAAAGGTACGCGGAAAAATGGATTTTCCGATTTTGACATTAGTTTTTTTTACTAACAAAAAAAATCAATTTCTCGAAATCTATGTTTTCTTTTAAAAATTTTTTTTGACATGTTTAAGTGTACAAAAAACTGCATCTTTTGAACCATAGAAAAATATGGACAAACATTTTGAGGCCGAATTATGAGTTTTTCTTTAAATAAAATGTATGCCTTAGGAAAAATATAAGATTCAGTCGAATTTTTTTTTAAATATCGAAAAGTATTTAACAGATTTTTTTTTGAAGATTTGCTACATTTTCATTAAAATTTAAATTTAACTGAAAATTCCAGTTTTTCGATTTTTTTAAAATAATGTCCATGATTCCTGAAAATATTTTATTCTCGAAAAGTTCAGACAATTTCCAATAAATTGCCTAAGAGTCATCAAAGATTGCACCTCTGGTTGCTGAAATACAGCAAATAAAAGCAACTAATGGTCCAATTTTCAATATCGAAAAATAAAACATTGGTAAAATCTTTTCGAAAAAAGATGTTTTAAAATTTTGGAATCAAGACTAACATTTCAATGTTGAAATTCTGGCCCTTTTGAAATGTTAATCTTGATCCCAAAAAATTCCAAAAAAATCGAATAAAATTACAAAAAATGTTTTTATTCGAAGAATTAATATAGCATGCCAATTCTTAACACTTTTTTCCTATTTAAACTTAATCTATTCAATTACGATTATGAGATTTTTTTTTGTCACATTTTCTGACGTCCATGATTGAGGCTTGTGATTTTTCACGGCGAAAAAAATCGAAATTTCACGGCATGGCAAATTCCACGGCATGTCAATCACAAAGACTTGGATTTGGGCTTCTTGGGCAAATCACAAAGATTTGGAACAATTCCAACAGGTCATAAAATATTCAATAAAAACTATTTTCATGTCGTGAGATTAGTTAGTAAAACTACAATGAAATTTTGTCAGTGGATATTTTAGTGTTTGCAGAATAGTATAATATGGACAATTCAGTAGAGCCAAAGCATTTTTTTTATTTTCGTATTTTGGCCCTAGTCGTGGTCGAGAGACAAACTAAAAAATATCAAAAATTTTAGTTTCAAGTTAAATTCCTTGAAACAATGAACCAAAAAGTATCACAATTTGTTTTATTCATCGCAACAATTATGATACTGTAAAAAATTGAAAAATTTCATTGAATTTAAGAACATCATTTTTTACTGAAAGTTTGACGTCTTTCTCCAATCTATGGTTTAAGAAATCTAGATTTCCAAAATGCCAAAAAATATCTTAAGTGCGAAATGGACCTACTTAAATATTTGGGTAATTTCGGTGGATGGAATGTGTGCATAGGAGAACTAATTGAACAAATAATGGTAATTTTTATAAAATAACATCAAATCATTAAAAAAAATACCTGTTATTAAAAAATCAAACTGAAACGTTATGAATCCCTGCAAAACCCGCAGAGTTATACATCGCGCTAGGTCGTGCATACACGGATCCTTGCCCCGGTGCCCTTCTGCTGCTGATGATGGTAATGATAACGAGTCAACGTCGACGACGTCGACAGCATAAAACCAGAATCCGACCGAAAATGCCAGCCATTTACATTTCCCATACACATATTGCCACCAAAAAACCTCAGAGCATCTTGTTCTTCTCCCTTCCCTGCCAAGTCGGTTCCGGTGATGAGTGAGCGAGTGATGAGAATGTAAATATATTTATGAACGTCGTAATGACGGTTTTGATCTTCGACAAATAGATTCCTGTACTTTTCTTCCCCCTTCCTCCCACTTGCCCACACTGCTGTGAGAACTTTTGCCAGAGACCTATTAAGGATCGAGTTCCGGGAAAAGGAAATCGTGCACACACACACTCACCTGTTTCGTGAATTAGGTGGGCCAAGAAAGTTTGGCTGCGCGCACACGTGAGATGAAAGCCATATGTTTGCAGAAACGCGAATCGAACATCAAACGAAATCCAATTTCGCTTATCAATTATTCGTGAATTTGATTTTAATTTCTTCTTTTCTTCTTCTACTTTTCTCTTTCACATTTTCCAGTGAATTAGCGGAGCCATGCGAGAGTGACAGTGACAGCATAATCGAAGCCAAAACCAAAACGTCAAACCAAATGAATTTATAGATGTATTTTTTTGTCTGTTACCAAATATTTGAAAAGTAAGAGTTATTAGATATGAATAGTATTGTTATTATCAGTTTATGGATATTATTGCTATTTAACAAAGTTTTATGTCAAGGTAAGTGCCACTTTCCCCTTTGCGTCTGATTAGTTTGTAAGTTATTAGCGACGGAAAGAAGCTAATAAAAGTCTCTGCGAAGAAATGCATTCATATTCAGCACAAAAGAAAACGAGAGGGAATTTACATTTTTAATGCTTCTTTTTGTCGTACTTGCTGGCAATTGTTGTTGTTGTTCGCGAAAAGTCCCTTTCACCACGATGACGACGAATACACGACGACATGTGACGTTGCGATGATCACAGTAAGCCGTGCTGGGACTCCTTTTCATACAACGTGGTTTTCAGTTGTAGTTGTTGTTGGTACATGCACAGAAAAAAAAGTTGCATGCAAAATCATGTAAATTTAGATGGGATTCATTGGAGTTTTACATAAAGTCAAACGGAAAATTTAAATTTGACCAATTTTTTTTTCTGTGCGTAAAAAAAGCTTCCTCATTACATGCATAGAACATAGCAGGCGTTGCCGTGTGACGTGGTCGCGCGAGATGCTGTGTGTGTGTGGAAAAATTTATGAAAAGCAATGTATGTTTGTGAGTGAGTGAAATTTGGGCTCGAGCTTGATGTCGTGCTGCGGGGTGGGTTCAAGCGGCGAGAGCAAATAAATAAAACATCACATCAGATGGAAGGAGGGCCGAGTTGGGGGCGGTGAATTTTGAAACAATGTTTGTTTTTTCAACCCATTGAAATCATAGACCGCGAGTTGCTGCTGCCTGTGGAGGAGGGAAATATATTATCATACTTTTGAATGTTTTAATGAAAACAGCCATGATTAGGGAGAGGATTAGAGCTTGTAATTTTTTAATACTCAGAAGAGCTTTTGATAAATGTTGGAATTAAGTGCGTGTTTATGGCATAATTTTGTACAAATTCTGAGCAAAAAAAAAGATGTTTTTAAAGGACCCATGGAATTGCCAAGAAATTCGTAAAGGAGGACATCTTGCATAAAACAGAAGAATTGGAAACTGATGAATTCTATTGGTATATGACCAAGTTTTAGAGAATTCAGAATTAGTTTGCACCAGTCAAATAAACCACATTACATATATAGAGTAAACCTAACCCGGCTCAAGGCGGACCTTTATCAGAAAATCATTTTTTATCCAATTCCTGATCATCACAATGCACCTGAAAAAAACCTTATTCAAAAAAAATAAGAAATTAATATTTTTTAATATTTATTGACTTAAAAACAAATGCTTGAAGTGTCACATTTGGTAAGAAATAATGAAACATAAGACGATTCAAAATGTGTTCTCAAATTTTTATATTGATTTATAACAGATTTGTCAGTTTAAATTTATTGGCCTCTAGCCATTGCACAGTGGTCCAGATCGCAAAATTTGAGAAATTGGATTCTTCGAAAATGATGACGTTTTTGAGCTTTGGTGTCTTCAGAAGAGTTGTTGTAAATGAAAAGGGACCATATTCTACTTGGTTAAAAATTAGGCCGGTTCATGATAGAACTGTTTTTTATTGGTATTTTAACAATACAGGAACCGTCAGTGGGGGTGACTATGGGTCAAAAAACGAAACACCTCTCGAAATTTCTTAATAACAAAAACAATTTAAATAACATCGAAAATCTTTTAACGTAGATTTGTTCTTAGATAGTTTACTAACATTTTCCCAAAATATGGTCGATTTTGATGAACACTACCTTAAATGCCAATTGTTTGAAAATTGACCCAATCTCACCCCTTAGAGGGGGTGACATTGGGTCAAATGAAACTAAAATGATGCTGAAATACAAAGATATGGTAAAAACAAGTCATCCAACAGCGTTTCTTGTTCGAGGGAATCGTATTGACACGCTACAATGTTTGAAGTGGAGATTTTCAAATATTTGGGTAGTTTTCGAGCAATTCTAACAATAATATTAGAAAAATGATTTTTCGAGAGGTCATTTTTGGCCAAAAACGTACCCCAACTTTAGACATCTGCCAAAATAACAGGATATGTTCTAGGAACGATTTTTTTTCAGCGAAGTCATCTTAAGATGTCCCCTACACAACCCTTTTAACAGAATTCAGTTTCATTGAAAAGAATCTGAGAAATGGTAAAATCCGTAAAAAATCACTTTGACCCAATCTCACCCCCCAGACCCAATGTCACCCCCACTGACGGAATATTTTTTTGAAATTGTTTTCTTCAGGAAAGTTGTGGGCATGCCATTTTATCATGGCGTCTACGGCTTCTACGATTAGTATTTTCAATTGCATCATGACAAACCCTCAAAAACCAGTTTTTTTGCCTTGGAAACTAGGAGTTTAGTTATATAGAAAGGTGATCGTTTTTTAAGAGGTCAATTTTAACTTAAGGCCCAAAAGCTAGAGTCATTTTAAGGCAAAAAAGAGGCAATTTCAATATTTAAATATTTCAAAAATGCGCAAGCCATATTTTATGCGCCTGGTAGAATTAAAAATAGGAGAACAAAATAGGAGCACTTCTAACCCTGAAACAATAAAACATTTTTGGTCCTATTTGGGATTTTATTGGTTTCTAAGGTTACCTGGCGCTTTACATTTAACTATTTTTGAAAAAATATGTTTATGCCTTCCGATTTTTTTTCATTATTTTCCTTCTGTTGCACTTAAATTTTCATGGAAAAGTTTAACTTTTATGAAAAAATATATTTTTGCCCCCTTATTTTTCAGTCCCACTTTGAAGGGGGTGACTACAAATTTAAATAAAATTTGTGTTGCCGAATACAAAACTTTTTGAGGTGCTGTACATTTGAACTCCACAAAAATTGAAAATATTTTTGATCGACCCCGATGCTAAACATGATTTTGAATGTAGGAAAATGCATTTCAAAATATTTTCAGTCGGTTAAACTTCTTTTTCCTTTCAAATTTTGAAGTTTTTCGAAACAATATTTTTTGTCTCCTGATTTGGGAGGGTGTTTACTCTATAAATGAGAGGAAGGCACCAAACCCCTAAAGGTGGATTAAGTAACGTTTTTCTAATAAAGATACCTAATGATACCATGATGTTTTTGAAAACTCTTAATCAGCTATTGAAAATGGTTTAGGAAAAGCAATTTATTGTACAACATGATCCCATTGTTATTATTTGCATAGTCTATGTCTAAATAGATTTTTTTCTGTACCATATTGTTCTTTTGTGCTTTTGGGCTCATTCAAAAATGCTTAGAATTTTTGAAATTGTGTCATATAATTTTTCACTGTCTGCTCTAATTTAAAGAAATCTCTAAATGAAGTATTTTGCACCTTGTAAATGTAAAATTATCTGAAAACCTTTTTTTTTAAATCATCTGCATTTCTAAGATAAGGAAAAAAGCTTTTGAAAATATTTCGGGATCGAAAAGTCGCAGAGCTATTGCGTTCTCTGTGAATAATTTGCAATGCTTCGTTAATAGATGGAACTGATCTTGCGTGCTATTGAAAACTATTCTAATAGATGTTAAATGATCTTAAAAAAATAAAAATAAAATCAAGCAAATCCATCCATTCATATATATTTTTGAAACTTTGTCTTATTTTATCTTGTTTTTCGATCTTTTTTTCAGTTCAAATACTTTTTCAATATTTCGAAAAAAATAATTAAAGAAATCTTGCTGTGCGCATTCTTATCTTCAATCAACATTTTATGATCCATAACTCAAGCAAACAATTGAAGTTCCCCCTAAATTCCATCTAGTTTACCGTCTTCTCACTAACCACCTGATTTCACTCAACACAATGGAGCCAATTGACATATGCTCCAAATATTTGATCTCCTTTCATCCACGTGCTCAATGGGGAGGGTCGCACACTTTTCCAGCTATTTTTTCCAAACCCAAACATCTTTAAAAACAGCAAAAGAAAAAAGTTGATACACACACGTGCACTCGGTTAATATGTGGTCGGAAAAATTCACTGGGAAAACTCCTCACCAGCCGTCGTCGTCGCCTACTTGGGGTGTGGGAGTTTCTCTCTCGACCAAAAAAGATGAAGAAGAAGAAAGAAGCTTTAAGTAGGCATTTAGTCGGCTTTTCAGGTGAAGAGATATGTTGCTAATAAACAATAGGTCGCAATGAACCCCTGGCCGGGGAGGCCTGCTTGGATCGGCAAGTGAGAGTGTCTGCCTGATGAGGGTGCCAACTGAACCATAAAGCATTACACACTTCCTGTCGTCTTATTTTTCTTTGCGACTTTTTCGAAACCTTTGCCGATGATGATAACGTCACTTGTGAGAATGGGGAGGGAGGGTGAAGAAGACGATGCTAATGAAATTGTGCGCGTGGGAAAAACCGACGGCGAAGGTGAGCTCTCCGTTTATTAGTGCACTTTTGTTTATAAACACACATACACACGTACAAACACATATTTTCATACCTGTTGCGGTGTTGGTGGTGGCAGCAGATGGCAAATAAGCACCACGAGCTACCGTATTTTGACCCAAGTGTTTCGGGTTTTTTTGCTGTTCGTTTCAACTTTAAAAGAAGACGAATAAATGTCTGTGGGGAAATTGGTTTGATGTTGAGCATATTGCCACAGAGAAACCGAAAAGAAATCCCATCATTGTGTGTGTTGTTTGGCGTCTTTTCCTATTGTTTACCACCGCGCGCCTGCCACACTGATCTGGTCTACTTGATGTGAGAGTGTGTTTGTGGTTCTCGTGTTTCTCGTGCCGCTTTGTGAAAATGTGAAGCTTCTTGGAACTTGGGGCTTGGCTTCTAATGGGGAAGTTCAATCGAATAGGTTACTGGTTGCGCGGCAAGAGCAACAAGAAGCATCTCTCGTTTTCCTTCGTTTGCTTCAAAGAAGGAATTAGGAATGAAACATAAATGTGGAATGAAATCACTTAAAAGTGCATTATATTTTCGATATATCAAGTCATCACGATACATATATCAAGTCATCATATGTCTACAAAATATGTGAATTGAAATATAATTTTGTGTAATTTAGCTTGAAAAATGTTTAAACAATACCCTTGAGAGATGTCTGGCAGTTTAGATACAAATATTTCATGTTGAGTCAATTTAAATGTATTTTGTAATTGAAATATTTGGTTGAATTGTTTAGCATAGCTTTTCTCTCACTTCAAAAAATGAAAAAAATAATTCCGAGATAAAAGTCTTATCAACTAAAAACAATTAAAAATGCATTTCGCTGTGTTTATAATCATATTTAGCGTGTTTTGGGTTGCTTAGAAATATTCGCAAGTTTTCTGAAAGTTCGATGTACAGTACTCGTTGATACTTAGATATTTTTAAAACCAATAATTGCAAAACAACTGGAGTGTTATTAAAATTGGGTAACATTTTTTCATTTGATTTTTTTATGAACTTTTATTCAGTTAATTCAGTAAAAAAATAAATTGGAAATAAACGGAAATTTACTCAAAACATTTCAAAATATATATATATCGGCTTTTACTTCAATTTTTGTTGTATTAGGCTTATTTTAAACATTTTGAAATTGTGTGTTATGGTTTTACTTCGACTTTTATTTTTAATACTTTGAAATTTAAAATGAAATGTCTGCATCTTTGATTTTGTTTTTTTTTTCTGCCACAGTCGAAATAACTCTCTTGACACTTTTAATCCCATCCATAGATTTTTATTTATTTGTGTGCATTCCTCTGCGTTTATAGTCATTTTGAACATGTTTGAATTGATACTAAACATATTTTTAGTTTTTGTGAATTTTCGATGTTACAGCAAAAAAAATTTCCCACTAAAAAAAATCTTCAAAAATAAGTTTTTTTTTAAATTTATAATTACAAACCGACTGATCTGTTGTATAATGCATTTTCTATGCCTTTTCGCATTGAAAGGTTGGAATTGTGGCTTTTTATTTTAATTGAGGCTGAAGTGCTCTCAAAAACAGAATAAAATATTAATATATTTTTTAGATTTGTTGAAATCTTAAATCAATTCCATTAAAATACATTTGATGACAGGTTTTTATCATTTCATTGGCTATTTCTATCGATAAGTCAATATGTTTTGATTTTTTTTTTTCTGACATTATGGAAGCTTTAAATGTCAAACGTAATTTTCAAATTAAATTCTGCACTTTCTATGTAATTTAAAAGATCAGGATTTTTTCTACCCAGAATTTGGTTAAATAGTCAGAAATCCGATTTTTCTTCTCGTTTTAATGTTTGTGAGCTGGAATATTAAAAAGCTTTTAAAATTGAATATTGTAAATTTCTGGATTTTGACTTGATTGCATTAGAAGCTGTATGAGATATTTTCATCAAACTCTATCAGAATAAAAAGTAGGATAGGCCGATGTAACGTTTATGAAATGTTTTTTGTCCCCAATATCTAAATTTATTTATTCATATTATTTAATTTTTTTGTATCTTATCTATTTTTTTTTATTTAGAATAAAACAAATAATTATTGTTTGGATAAATAAAAATCAAAACTTCAAATTTCTAATTCAGCTCATTGCCAGTCAATCATGCGCATGCTCAAATCTTCAAATTTCTTATTCTTCGGATCTTAAATTTTTTTTTAACTTTAAATCTTCCAATCTTCAAATCTTCAAATCTTCAAATCTTCAAATCTTCAAATCTTCAAATCTTCAAATCTTCAAATCTTCAAATCTTTAATTCATCAAATATCTTGAAATATTTTTAAGTAGAAACCATGACTTTCACAAATTTCATTGAAATTTTCCTTTTCATTAGTACAATACAACAATCATTAATTCTGAAAAAAAGTCTATTTGCAATTTTTAAATATTTGTTCAGGTATGACTTTATCTCAGCATTTTAAAGAAATCTCGTTGCAGCTCGAGTAATATTTTTATTAGAGCTTGTTTTCAAGTGATGCTTTCAAATTGCATATTATTCACTATGTTGAATATTGCCAATAAGGAAAAAAACAAACTTAAGTAAGTTCAACCTCCTGCAAAACTTAATACGTACGAAAACTAGCACAAACTCATTTTTTTTCTTGCACCGAGCTGCCATTAGCTTATAACTTTTGCACCAAACCGCTCATTATAGATATCGGGGGTTGTGGGTGCGCTATACTTTAAACAAGTTTTGCAAACAAACACACCCCATTTCTTCCGCATACGTGTGTGTATCTGTTCGGGTGTGTTACTAAGCTCGCTCGCGGCAAAGAACAATTGCACCATCCCAGGCATAAGACGACCTCGCCGCCGCCGCCTCCTGCGATGCTTATTGGGAATGAATCCTATTGTGTGTTGTTATGTCTCATTATGGAAACGGTACACAATCGATTTCCCGGAAGAAGAAAAAGACTTTCCAAAAGGGTTTCTCTTCTTTTTCTTTTTGCTCCCGCGTCTTCTTAAGGTGAGGCCAATGAGGGGGGTGGCTTAAAGATGCTCCTCTTGTTGCTTTTTCTCTATTTGCCCTCTTTAAAAAGATGACGACTCTCTGGGTCGCGCACGTGTGTTTGTGTGTGAATTTTAAACATGTGAAAAGTGTTATGTGCGAATGTGTGTTTGACGTTGGAGTGCAAACAAACCGTTTTTCTCCGAGCAAGAGTGAAAACTGAAAAAAATAGAAAAGATTGGAAGGGCCAGGCTTCACTGAACACCAAGATCTGGTGCGCCGTGGTGCGGTTTTCGTGTCACTCTAGAAACCAAACCGAGCTGTTTGTTGTCACACCATAGCAACTGTACCGAAAGCACCTTGGTACAACACCGGTGCACCCAAACTGTATACCAAGGATGCAACTCAACATATGGTTGATCCAAGTAAACCGGAGGCGACATTGTTTTGATTGAGGTTTGCCAGCCATTATTCACAACTTCGGGATGGCGTGGCGGTTGTTGTCTCCGTCTTTTTACCACGAGGTTCCTGGTTCAATCCTGGGTACAAATATTTTTGAGGATTTTTTTTTCAATATTTGCTGTCAAAATTACTGATTATATACATTTTTTAAGTAACTTCTTCGAACCTGCGACGCTTTAGTCAAAGAGTTAGAAAATTGAATGGATTTTTGTAGTGGAATAGAGAAAACATTCCATATTATGCAGGCAGGTTTAAGTGAAAATGCCTATTTCAGGGTTATATGCACGAGAAGTTAAAGTTTATATTTCATGACACTACGAAATTCTATTCCTAACGAACTATTCTAAACAAATAAAAAACATTCAAAAAATAAAATAATAACTGTCGAGATTCGAACCAAGAACCTTTAAAATACTAATGCACTGCCTTTGACAACCACACCATTAAGAACTGTTGAGTTCAGTTGGCTTGCAAGGCATGAAGAGTTGCAAACTTCTCCCGTGTGGTAGGCGCAGAAACCATGTCAGTTTTGTGTACCCGATCCACACCGCCGTCACACCAAACTTCGGTTTGGTGCACCGATCAAGCTACCGAGTTGTGTCGGGTTTTGGGTCGTGACGAGAAATGGTGCGCATAGAAAAACCGGTATCATAGCAAACCGTTGTCGCACCCGTCAAAAGGTAAGTCTGGGAAGGTCCGTTGAGACGTCTTGCTTCTGACAGGGGAAACACATCGGCCAGGGCATGAGGGCGATAGTATTTACTCAGTCTGAGGGCGTACAATACTGGGAATGGATTTGGAAAGTTTTAAATTATTGAAGTTTTTTCCCACCGCTGCTGCTACACCTTTTTCCTCTTCTTCGGTTTTCCTCGCAAAACAAACACGCACGATTGGTTTTCACCTGAGGAAGAAAGAGGGCTAGAATAAGTTTCAAACAGAAGTTAGAGGAGGCACGGTAGAGTGGGTTATATTTAGCACTTACCCTTTCCTCTGGACCTACCTGCTGCTGTTGTGGCCACGTGGGTGAACGGTGTGTTTGAAAATGGTTTATTGTGACAGTGCTTAACCTTTTTCGGATCAAGTGTTCACGACCTACACTAAAGTTGGGCTAATCGGAAAATTGGTGGGAAATCTACTCGGTGAACACGACCGCTTTCTATTTTTGAATAGGGTTATAAATTGCCTAAATGTTATGTTAGAGTATCTCGTGAATGCTGATCGTAAGATGTATCAAGCATATTTTCAATTCAGTAGAAAAATAAAAAAAAGTAGAAGCTCGAAAATTAATAAAATGATCGGAGAAGGTTACAATATTTTCTAGATTGATTTTATATTTTTAATTTTGAAAGTGTGATTTGCCTTGAAGTTATTTGAAGATTGATATATTTCTTTTTTTAAACATTAAATCAGACTCTCTTGCTTTTGCTTTAAGGGTACTCATCAATTAGGGTAACCCATTCTAAGACACTTTAATAATAAGTACTGAAAAGTAACATTTAGGTTCATATAATAGTTTTAAATAAATAAATCTTCCATTTGACCTTTTTTAAATAAAAAAATTCCAAAACACGGCGTGAACAACTGCGACACTAAAACGAATTTGGTTTTCATAGTGTAATGCGAGTAAAATTTGTACTTAGCATTCACGCAGTTTATTTAAATTTCAATAATGTTTGTTCCAGGAAATTGAATAACGTCAGAAAGGTTACTACATATAAATGGTATTTGAATATTAAAATTTAATTACAGTTAATATTTTACTTTTATGCATAAATCGATTAGCAAATTTGTTCACTTGAAATATTCATGAAATTTATGGAAAACTTAACGTTTTATTGCATAGTCCAAACAAAAACATATATTTTATGCTTTTGATAGATAAATTAATGGTTCAAAATATCACATTCTTTCAACTGATATTTTTTTTTTTAAAAAAATGTTTTTTTTAAAGATGCAAGTTTCCTTAACTTCAAATTTTTAAAAAAATCTGAAAATGGCAAAATTGGTCGTGGAATTTGAATGCAAAAATTTATCGCAAATTTTGTACTGTTTTTTCAAAGGTAAAATCTTGTTTGACAATCCCGACACTACGGGAATTTGATATCTAGATTTATCATACATTTCAATATTGTTTTTTTTTGTAAATACTCAAAATTGTTACAAAACTACGTATATTTTTAAAGTACTGAACATATTAGTTTTTTTAAATATTATTATCAATTATTCGGAAATTTAAATTTAAAAAAAAAAAATTTGCCCAAATTACTTGTTTTGTTATTAGTAACAAATTTAAAAATCTAATTACTTTTTTTAAAGAAAAAGCTTTTTTTTTAGATATGAGTATTTAAAATAATTACTTTTGAAATGAGTGAAAAATGTCCGAACAAATGATTCCCACACGGCATTTTTTTTTCTTTCAAGAAAATACATAAATTTGAGAAGATTTCTGGAAATTTACAAAATGTTTTTTCACATTTTCGATCATTTGATACTCGTGTTGTAATAACTTAAAATTGATTTTTTTTTAATTTTGAGAATATTTTAAGTATTTAAGGAAAGTATTATTTTTTCAAATGTTATAAAATGACCGATCATTTGATACCCGTGTTATAATCACTAAAATTTTGAGTATTTTTTGAATGTTCGTAGTTTTGTTATTAAATTTTGATATTTTTTTTTCTTTTAAGAAAATACATAAATTTGTGAAGATTTCTGAAAATTTACAAAATGTCTTTTCAAATGTATGAACATTTCCGATCATTTGATACTCGTGTTGTTATAACTTAAAATTGAATTATTTGTTTTAATTTTGTGAATATTTTAAGTATTTAAGAAAAAGTATTATTATTTCAAAAGTTATAAAATAACTGATCATTTGATAACCGTGTTATAATTACTAAAATTTGGAGTATATTTTGAATGTTCGTAGTTTTGTTAAATTCTTCAGTATTTTCAAAAATAAAGTATTATTACTTTTTAGAGGAATCAAAATGTTCAATCATTTGCTACCGATATTGCAGAAATCTAAAATGTTTAGTATATTTCTACAAAATTCATAGATTCATGCAATTTTGAGTATTTTCCAAAAATGTATTATGACTTTCTTGATATCACTATCAATATGTATGAACTAATTTGAATAAAATATTTGCATCGGTCCTAATGTCTTAAACCACAGTTTGAATTTTTGAAAAAAATAAAGTTAAACACAACATTTCATTTGATTTTTAAATATTTTACTTTAAAATTGGCCTAAAACCCGTCACAAAATCAAGTTGATCATTTAAAAAAATCTCTGATTTTTACCAAGTTCAGCTGTCCCTCACAGATGCTTTCCTTTAAAAGGATATTTAGTATGTAAAAATTCAACCCTTTTTTTGAATCCTATTCTCAGATTATAACCCTTTTATCGCCGAAATTCGAACCCACCTTGACCGGGCAAACTTTTTTTTTCGCAACCTTCCGCAAACCCACCTTCCACCACCGTCATCATCGTTTGTCGGTTCGAATGTTCGGAAAAAGGTTAACAAGATACTTCTTCACTTTGGTTTTCGGCTCAAAGTGGGTTGAAAATTCAGCATAGCGGAGAGTGGTGGATGAAAGGTGCGGTGAGGGTGCGCCAATGCTTTGTAACTTTGTGCCTCAAATTGTTTCCAATTGTTGAGCTTGTTGTTTGCTTCACACTTTGCTCCCTTTTCCGAAAACCTCCCGGTTTGTGGAGTAGCACCCTGATAATACATAATACAGCGGGGGGAGTTGGCTCATGCGAAATGGGTTCTGACGCGGGGACGATTTAATTAATTTCAATGAGGTCGGTTTTCGAAAGAAGTTGGAAGAAACCGTTTTGCTGCCGCCACCGAGCAATGGAAATAAGCAGCTAAAATTAAGTGGGTTTATTGATCCGAAGGTTTCTGTCTCTCTCGATGGCTGGCTCACGCAATTTAGATCGTTGATGAGAAAATGGTGAGGGCTTTGACATCATCGTTCGCAGGTATTTTAAATCTGTTTACCTTAGCATTCCTTAGGAAGGAGGAGGGAAGGAGGGGACGAGCTTTTTGAAAGAGCTTTTGTATTTAGCGCCAATTGCGATCGATTGAATATTTTATGGGGTTTTACACACGCACCGACGCTGCTGCTGGCAAAAACGAGAAACTCAACGAGAAAGTCATTAATTTGTCTCATGTTTTGATTGCAAATTTAACGACGGATTAAATATTCAGAGGGATTAAAAGGCTTTCAACTGGAACCGGAATTGGTTTTGTGGTGGCATGGAGCGCGCGTGCTGAGAAATTTTCAGCCAACTTGGATGGTTCTGAATTCTGTTTCTGATCGATTGGCCCTGGGAGCGATGCTGGCAGGCATTCGAAGCTTTATCATCTGGCATCAATATCTTATCGGAGTACTAATCTGCTTGTCAGAAGCATCGAAACGATTTATTTCATGCGAGCTTTTGCTTGCGGGGAGTCTGCAGTAATTTACCACTGCAAATGACATCGCCTAGTCGTAATAAATTTGAGAGATTTCATTGCTGCCTGAAACTAGTCGTTTGTTTGCAGGTTCTTGATTGTTGAAAATTTAAAGCAAATAGTTCCAAATTCGTTTCAAAAATAAGTTCTTCATATATATCAATCATGATATCTGCTAAGCAAAAATGTTAAGATCAAAAACTAAACATGGTAAAATTACATCTAAAAAGGGGTATATCTTTTATGTCAGAAAAAAGCTTTAATTTTACCTCTAATAATGTGTAAATTTACATCTGGCAGACGCTAGGAAAAAATATCTGTAATCCTAAAAAAATATCAAACCGGCGATAGTTATATCCAGCTTACTAAGTCCACGCAAGTTGTAAGCTGTGAAAACTGGACGATCAAAGCCAATGTACCTCTATGTAGCGTATATGCAGTAAATACTAGGGTGGGTACGTTTTTCAAAAAGTTCTCCGATCAAGTTTTAGTATGGTTCCCCTTGTAGGGCGTGCTCATAGGGGCTCTCATGCCAAATATCAGTGCATTTGGTTGTAAACTGACTGCGCGCATCAGGATTGAAGTTTACATAGGAATTACTATGGGATATTTGGACTTTTCGTTCAAGTGCTCCTACAGGTCTGGGAAAATAACGCGCCAACTTCTGGTATGGTTAGGCCTATGGGGAATGGTCTGGAGAACACTTTTCCCGAAGAGAGCATATGGATTCGTTGTCCCTATACCTGGCGCATCGACAAACAATCCGATGTCTCCGGAATCAACGGTTTTCCCTGAAAAAGCATCAAATTTTCCTTAGCATGCTATGAAAGCTTGATGAACACCGCGACGCCATATGTCAGACAGAAACCATGACATAAAAGATGTACCCCTTTTTAGATGTAATTTTACCATGTTTTTTTTTTTACTGTGATCATAAAATCTCAATAGAACTTGACTATAAACACAGAAAATCGATGAAGGCAATTGAAATAAATGTTTGCAATCGTTTAGAACGAAATAATTGAGCAATTTTTTTTGTCATGAATTTCATATCATGTTTGGTTAGTTCTCGCGAAATCTATGCAATGTATATTTTAAATGTAGGGGAAATATACCCATTTTAATCACTCTAAGCCGTTCGACCAATTCTCATCACTTTTGCCGTTTTCCGCTATTAAATCAACATTTTCAGATGTGTAAACAATGAAGAGTTGCTTGCTCACTTTTATTTGAGCTATTTATTACTTTGGAACAGTCAAAAACACTTTACGAAAGCTGTAATTCATGATCAAAGTGCTGATAGGCCGATAATAGAAGTAGGCTGAGAAAGGGTATAGTTACCCTACCACTTAAAAAAGCAGTTAAAAAATGAAATATTTTTGAGTTCTTTGAGCAAACTAGTGATGGTCTAGAATTTTGCAATTTGCAATGGATCCCTAAATTAAAAGCCATTTTGCATAATTAGTTTTTCTATACATGGCTCAATAAAACTTGGTCATAAAAAATAGGCATGTCAATATTAGATCTGTATTAAGAAGAGGGATTTTCTGATCGATTTAGTGTCTTTGGCAAAGTTGTAAGCATCTTTTATGCTAAAATTAAAGATGGTGCAAAATTTGGTATCGTGGGAACACATTTTTGAAAAAATTGTAATTTTTGAAAATAATGACAAACCAATTAAAAAAAAATAGAAGCATACACTCATTTTTTGATTAAGTGCACCCTGTTCAATTTGTTTGAACATTTAAAGTTGAAATTTTTCGAAAATGTTTTATTTTGCAATTTAAAAATACTTCATGAAGATAATGCACTCCTACAAGTGAAATTCGAAAAGCTGTGAAAATTTCCTACAATTAGGTTTTTTTTACTTTGTTGATCGGACTGCAGGTTGCTGAGATACAGCCTCTTAAATTTTTCAACGCGCTATTGATTTAGAATCAAAAACCTTTTGAAAGGGCTTAAAACACTACTTTTGGACAGTTACAAGTGTGGGGTAAATTTTAAAATTTCACTAGAGTTCCGTTTTTGACAATGAAAATCGAACCAATTATTTCCGAGATTTATCGAAAGTTAGGTAGTTAAATGACACTCAGAAAAACTAATTTTTCACAAAATTTAAGCTTCTTGAGGCTGTATTGCAGCAACCAACAGTCCGATCGACAAATTCAAAAATAATAATTTAAAGTTTTTTTTTTTAAACTACTTTGTTGATGAAGGGAATGTATGGAATGTTTGATTTTTATAGTTTTTTGTATTTGTTTCGATTAATTTTTTTAATGCTTTTTTTACATTATTTCAATCGATTTTAACTTATGTTATCATTTAAGTCTAATGGAATAAACAAAATAGAAATAACAGGCCATAGTCTCAACAGTTGAATTGAAAAGAGTGTTTTCAATGCATTTTTGAGTAGTTCAGTTGTTTTGCTATCATTAGTTTTCAAAAATGTTAGATTTGGGGATCAAATGCTTTTAAAAATGTTTGTACCAGCCATATAAAAAAAAACTATTGAATTTTTGGATTAAATTATAGCTGGTTGTTAAAAGTTTGAATGAATTCAAAGAAAAGCGGGACTATTATCTTTTTTGCTCGTTCAAATTTCTTTATTTTTGATGCTCTCCCTTTACAAATTAAGCTCAAAGAACAAAAAAGGATATCTATATCTCTAAGTCGATATGTATAAGACTGTGCAGGAAAGCGAAAACATAAGAAAAATACACTTCGCTCACGTCCCTACTACAATTTTGCTCAAAACTTTGAAGTAATTAGAACTCATCAACGTGCGCTTAGCTCTTCTCTCAAAGACAGGTGAAAAATCAAAAAAAGCAAAAAAAAGGAAAAAATACCTAGATACATTCAACTTCCAGCCACAGCGCGCGGTTCGCGGTTGTGTAGCCTTTGCGTCGTTAGCCCACATCTCATGCCAAGTAGACGACGACGACGTCCCATCCTTGTCTACGCCGCAGGCCAAACCACCTTGTTGGAACCAGCTTCTTCTGATCTGGTTTCCACGTGAACTACCACCACAACCACCACCACGTGAGCACACAAACACGTGTGTGTTTTTACGCGCGGTGTGCCCGTCAACGTGAATTAGTTCTGAAACAGTAGCCTCAACTCGCAACTCTCAAAGTAGCAACCATCCGTCCCTGTCTGGGGCAGGACAGGCGAGGAACCTGCCAGCAACATTAAGAGCTCGGCACTTTCCAGGACACGTCGCCTCGGCTGTCGGGCGCATAAAAGCGGGATATAATGAAAAGTCAACGGCATTATTGCGCGGAAATGATAACACCGAACGAAAAACGACCGGGGCTAGAATCTGGCAGGGAGAGAGACAGAGAGATTCAGCACAAATTGGGAACGAAATCGCATAAAAAGGTATGCACACACGGACGGATAAACAAACACACACATATAGGGGAAAAGGTACAAGTACTAAAGCAAGCCACGGTGGGTTTGGTGGTGATTTATGTTTATTGGAATTTGTTCAATTTTGTTTCGAATCCAATCTGGATTGTGTTATGAAAAAATATGTGTTTGGCATCAGTTTAAATGGCTGTTAAGATTATTTAATTTTGCTCACAACTAACAGCAAAATAACATTTTATCAAATTATTGACATGTTGGTTGAAACGTTCAAAGTCTTACAATGGAGTGTATCGAACAGATTCTGATAAACCGAAATTTGTTTTACAAATGTTTAAATATTTTGAGAGCTACTGGTCTTTACGGAATGCTTGTTGATTCTAATCCTGAAGGAAGAATTCTGATCAAATTATGAAAGAAGCAGACAGCAACTTTTTATAACGATTTTGGCGAGTCAATTTATTCAATTACTCCTAACTTTGGTTTATTTAGTCAAATCTTTGAAAAAATATTATTTGACAGATTCTTCTTTTATGACTTTTAAAATTGTAAAATTTTTGTACTTAGAATAACTTTTGAAGATATTAATAAAGCTTGATAATTTCTAATACAAACACCTTTTCAAGCCGGACTGAAAGACACTATTACGGCTAAATTCAGTTGAAGGTCATTTTCCTAGTGATTTAATACCCTGTGCGGAGTGCTTAATCTTCTATAAATCAGAAATTAACCCTCTTTTACTAGATGATGAAGTGTCTAAAAAGTCTAAAAATAGTTTTATGTAACTATTTGTTTCAATTAAGTTTTCTTTATTGTTTTTTTTTCATTTTTGTATTTTTTTGATAAAAATCTGCAGACAAACAAGAATACATCACCTCTTTTATATAAATATCTTTTGACATGGTTGCCAAACACGGAAAGGGGATCCATCGCCAAAACGTGATAAAATCCACTAAAACTAGCGAAAAAAGTCGCTAATTTCTCAGCCTGCAGAAAAATTACCTGGAATCGCTAAATTTTTTCGCTGGTTTGGAAGTCAGTCAAATTTGATCGAACCAGTGAAAACATTTACTTGTTTAGTGAAAATTTTTGCTGCTCGGGAGATAAGTTTCGCTAGAATCAGCGATTAGTTTTGCTGGTTCATGAGAAGCTTCCAGATTCCATAATCAACCAGGAGATTCTTCTGCTCGTTTCGGGAGACAATGCGCTGGTCCAGTGGGTTTTTTTGCTAGTTCAGCGCATTTTGGCACTGGATCAGCGTTTTGTTTTGCTGACGTCTGGATTTTTTCCGGCGGCAGTAGCTCGTGTCAAAATAAACCAGAAAATTGTTCTGCTGGTTTTGGGAGAAACTGTTATCATTGCCAGCGTTTTTTTTTTTTGCAGATTTCGTAACACATGTCATGTTTGCAAATAAATTCCCCCTTCATGGTATTTGTTTACTTACGCGTTGGATTTGTTGATTTGATAAACCGGCACTGTGAGAACATGAAATTTCAAGTGATTGGTCGATTTCACTGCACTCTACCACCTCACTACACAAATTTTGCTTTTTATTTTCACTTAGTTTCAAAAGCTTGTTGAGTTCCATCAATCAACTCGGAGATGAAAATGACAACTGTCATTTCTGCAGCTACCTCTTACAGTAGAATTTCTGCCACAGTAGTGGAGATCTACGCTGTAAACAGCGAAAAGTTTCGCTAGAATTTCTGCTGTCAAATATGTTTGCCAGTAATTAGCGAAAACAAACCAGCAGAACTATGTTGCTGGATTTGATTTTGCTCAGCCGCTGGTCTCAGCGAAAAATTTCGCTAGTCTAGTGAAATTTTTCGCAAATATCAGCAAAATCAAACCAGGAAAATCCTTCTGCTGATTTGGCAATGGATCCCCTTTCCGTGAATATTTGTCACTCAATATAAAGCTTTATTTTTCAAATAGTTGAATTCTTTTAGATAGGCATAAAAAATATAGCATTCAAATATTTTTTATGTAAATATAATTGTAATCCTTTTTGAGCTTTTAGTAAATTTAATTAAAATTTTGGTTTGTTTGGTAAAATTTTAGTCAAATCATTGCAGGCCGCTAGAAAAAAAAATGCTTTTATTGAAAATCAATAAAATTACATGTGCAGAGACTCATAGAACTATTTAAAATTAATTTTCATGTTAAGTTATTTTGTATTTGATTTTTCTTCACAATAACTCAGCCAACTTGATAAGGCTGGTACAAATTTTATTTAAAGTTTTTGTCTCCCCTCCCAACCCCTTCAAATTTGGCCCGAAAAATAAGGGGGCAAAAAAATATTTGTTCAGAAAACTTAAAAATTTAAATCAGCTGAAATCAATTTAAAATGCATTCCTCTGTGTTTAGAATCATTTTTAGCATGTTTGGGTTAGTTTAAAAATCTCTTGATTTTTTCAAAATTTTCGATGTTTATCATCGCAAAATATTTTTTTTTTCGCTAAAATTTTTGTTTTCGTAAAATCTTACATTTTTGAAAACTAATGATTGCAAAACAACTTAACTAGTGTAAAATGCATTTTGAAACACTTTTTCCATGCAAATGTTGAAACTATGGCTTGTAATTTCAATGTTTTATATTTTTTTGCCCCTCCCTCGACCCCGGCCAGAGCCGAGGGACAAAAACTTTGAAAAATATTCGCATCGGCCTAATGATGTGAACAAAAAAATGTCTTATGTGCACAAACACAAAACAAACATCTGTAAATAAAGACCTTCTCCTTCTAAATTGTATGCAAAAGTGCATGGTCTTGACTACTCGAGAGTCAAATTCAAATATGAAATCAGGTCAGAGTTTTTAAGTTACTTGAATAAATTTCAAACGGATTGTTGTGTCATCTGTTGTTCTAAAAAAATGCTTTTCCAAAAAAATCATTATCAAGCAATTCCAAGACAAAGCAGCAAGATTGAGGACGATTAATTCATAATATATTAAAAGTGATTTGATATGGTTTTGCCCAAGTCGATTCAGAATATTGATTAAAATATTAATAAAATATCGTCGAAAAATATGATTTTTTTTGATAAATATTGATCATTCTATTATTAAAAAAAAACAGAATTTCTCTACGCAATTTTACTGAAAAAATACTTGGTTTTGGAGTCATACATAAACCACCAATACGATCAAAACGTAAGTTTGTTCTCAAGATTTTCCTACCTAAATTATACCTTATTATTTTCAAAAATACCAGTTTTCATTGAAAACAATAATTGAAAAAACGAATGGAAACTATTTAAAATCCATTTTCCATTTTCTGGGATCATGAATCAGAAAACGACGAAACAAACTCCTAAAAAATATTAACAGGAATTCATAAAGTTGTAGTTTCAAACAGTACAAAATTGTAATAATTTGGGCAATGTATTAAAAAATGAAGATAATCAATTGCAAATTTTGAGCAAAATTAACTTAAGTTGAACATGTCATGGATAAAAACAAATATAGATAGATCCATTTGTTGATAGTTAACAGAAGATTCATAAAAGAATATTACATAATTTCATTCAAATCTCCATCATCGAAATCAAACCATCAAATGAGACCAATTTTACTATTCTCATTTTGCCGTTTGTAAAATTCTTGTTTTTATTTATTTTTATTGAATAAGCACTTTTAAAGATATTTTTGCGTTTTTTTCTGATATTTTAATTTCAAAAATCAAAAGGAAAAAATGCTGGCTCAATCTTAAATATAACTGATGAAAATTCTGCAAAATTTCACAAAAAGAACTCCTCAAATATATTGCGATTTGAAGTAGTGCTTGTTTTTCATGTAATTTTCCTGTTCAGAATGATTCTAAATTAATCTAAATTATTTTTTTGGCATATTGGTATATCTTTGTTTTCAAAACGATTCTGATTTCTTGAAAGAAGGTTAGAAAATTTAAATGCGGTGCTTTAAATTATTTTCAAAACCATTTTCTTTTGTTCTATAATCGAATATATATTACAATTATCTGCTTTCAATTTAAAATTTCCATAAACCCACCTCATCTCCGTACCGTAATCATCAACACCCATAGAGTTTGCCCTCCGGAGATGAACTTGAGGGGTAGCAAAGGAAGTGGGGTGGTTTAAGAGGAAAACATCATTTTGTCTCGATATCCGCTCGTTTCATTCCGAATATCCTGCCTGTATGATGCTGCTTTTGCAGGGCCGTTTTTCGATGGGCCCATTTGGAACTTGGTTTGATGGCGCTTGTTGGTTGTTGATGGGCTCAATAGATCTCCGCTCCTCTGTCTCTAGCCCCCGCACTTCCTCTCCCTCTTCTGCTAGTAACTCGAAATGGCAAACAACAAACAACAAGAGCATCCCCGGAAGCTGCTCCTCCCCCAGTTTCTACCACCGTTCGGGATTCCAGCGATGACGAAAGCAAATAACTCCTGGGCTAATCCCCCCTAAAGTGTGAAGGGCTTTCAATCAACTTTGAAAAGAAATTATATTTGAAATCAAACTTCCGTTCGCTTTTTGCGAAACCGCTCAAATCAAGGAGAATAATCCCAAATTACCGCAAAAAGTTCACAAATCTTCCCCCTCCTGCTCCACCGCCGGTCAAGAAAAAGAACCACAGGAAATTCATTGTGAAAAAGGAAGGGAGGAAGTCGGTCTGGAATGGGACGGAAGGTGTCGCCGGATGAGTGCTGTTCAAATTAGAAATCGACTTTCGCTTTTGTGTGTGAAAATGCGCTTCAATGGTTGAATGGAAAATTTGTGTCCAATAGGATGAAACTAGACCAGGGTTACCAGGTCAAAATTTGAAAAATCTGGCAAAGTATCGAATAAAATCTGGCAAAATCTGGCAGACGGAAATCTAACAATTCGGAGTGGTGAAGGGGAGGGAGGGTATAAATCAATCCAAAAGTTTGTAGAATTCAGATGGTTTTACTGGTTGTATGGGCGTCAATATTTTTAAAAGATAGGCCCTGTTTATATACAACAACTTTCCAGAAGACACCATTTACCTAGGATGCACTTGAAACGAGTTAGAAATAAGTGTCGTACTCATATTAGGTAAATGTACTGCCAGTGTTGTCAGGAAATATAATTTTCCTGACTTATTTTCCAATCGGACTTTTGAAAACGCTATATCTTTTTTCAGAAGAGAGATAGAACCATACTTTCTTCGAGAAAGTTTTAGAGGACAATCAGTGCTACACTCCTACGGTATTGGTTTTAAAATTGAGTGAAACCTTAAAATTATAAAAATCAAAATACATCAGGGTGGCCACTCAAGTCGGGAAATCGGGAAAGTCGGGAAAAAGTCGGGAATTCGCCTAAATCCGCCAAAAAATCGGGAAAAGTCGGGAATTTATAATTTTTTGTCATAAAGTCGGGAAAAGTCGGGAATTTTGAGCATACTTGTTTGAAAATTATTTTTTAACTCTTGAATTATTTTGTAATATTTTGTACAATTTTCAAATTGAATTCACTGATTTCTGCTATAGTAACTTACTTTAAATTCAAGGTTCTTTTCACTATTTCAATAAATTTGAGGCATTCAAAATCTTAATGAATATTGGGGTCTTTGACACAGATTTTCATAATATTTTTTATGAATCAAATGATCGCTATTAATTTTTGTTCATCAAACAAGAGGTAAAGTTAATGAAAAACTGATATAAAAATAGAGCCTTAGAATTATGATTCTATTTAATTTTGTCACATAATTGAATATTTGAAAACAGATTCTAACTTGAGTTTGGCAATGGTTTTTTTTTGTAAATATTTTTAATTGTTTAACTAAATTCATTTAATAATTTAAAATTTGTTTTTTTTTCCGAATGTTGCCATTGAACTTTTTTTTGTGAGTATGGGAACTTGGCAAAAACGTTTTTTTATGCATTCCTTGACATTTTTCTAAATCCTTTGATTGAATAATAACAGCAGTCATGTTTTAAGCATTCTTTGTTTAAAAATAATGATGAAGTTTAAAAAAAAAATTGGAACGCTATTTTAAGTTCAGTTATATTTAACTTTGTGTCATTTCCAGTTGAAACGAAGTATCAAAAACTATACGTTTGCCAATTTAAAAAATAACATGGAAGTTATAAGTATTGTTGAACTTTCGATTATTTTTTCAAAGATTAATTGTTTGTGTTTCTACTCTGAATCATAAATAATGAAATTCAATTTTTGAAGTTTTTTTTATTTGTTGTTTAGTTTCTGTATTTACAAAAAAATGTTTTTTTGCCTATGTTTAGATTTTTTTTTTTAATCCATTGAGATTTTTTTTTCGGTGGTTAATATTGACTGTTCTTATAGAAAGTTGTTTGTGTGAAATCATTCTTTAGATAAGAAATGCCTATTATTTGAGCATTCTGGAAAAGTCTGAAAAAAAAGTCGGGAAAAAGTCGGGAATTTGAAAATGAAATTTTAGTGGTCACCCTGATTAAATACAAAAAAGTTGGTTTTCCCATACTAAATTCCATACAAAATTGAATCGCTTTGCGCAAAGTGTGGGCTGAACCAATCGCTCCCAAATTTTGGGGGGTTGTTCATGGACCCAAAAGGGACCGAAAAAACTTTGTTCTGAAAAATCGATCATGTCGAGCCATCCTAATGGGCACAAAAATGATAAGTTACATTATCTCTAAGGAAAACACAATCAATTTTATTTTATTTGCAATAAAATTCATTCATTTTAATCAAAAAGTTGTACAAAAATGGCTTAGAGTAAAAAAATCTGGCAAAATCTGTCAATATCTGGCACAGAGAAGGGCGAATCTTTATTCTGGCAGACACTTGAAAAATCTGGCATTCCCAGATTTATCTGGCAACCTGGCAACCCTGAACTAGACGACGACGACGACCGTTTGTTGGAGTGAAAGAGAGAAAGAGAGGGACACTTTTCCCTGGGAAAAGAGAAAATTTCAAAAAAGGATCCCTCTTTTGGCTTCAAAGTTGCTCAGCTTGGCCAGTGTGTCCTTTTTTTGGTGGCTGGTCCCTGGCAGTGGTGCCCTTTTGAGATGGTCCAGAACATTATCATTACTGCTGGTTGAGCGGAAAGAAAAGTGGTACGGGAAGTTAAACTAGGCGAAAACCAAGGACGTGCGGTTTATTGTGTGCTCCCCGAGCAGGGGTAAATAACACGGGAATACCAAATTTTGGTATTACTTGGGCAAATAACAGGGACCAAAATGTGCCCTTGGTTGCCCAGTAATAGATGGTAAAATACCATGAAATCATACCAAAGTCTTGTATGTGGAAGGGCACAACAATACCAAACCATGTTATTCCAAGGGTAAAATAATACCTCAAAATAAAACCATTTCAATACCAAGTTGAGGTCTTCTGGATTTTTGAACATTGCTTGAATACCAAAACTTGGTATTGCCATGGTTTTAATTTTAGGTATTCCCGCGCCCTTGGAAAATCATATTTTGGTATTCCTGTGGTCTTCCACATACATGATTTTGGTATGATTCCATGGTATTTTACCATCTATTACTGGGCAACCAAAATCACATTTTGGTCGCTGGTATTTGCACAAGTAATACCAAAATTTGGTATTTTCATACCATTTTTAGTGCAGCAGTTGCAGTTAGTGAAAAAAACGGAAATGATCCATATGCAACAGCCAAATCTACTCACCTGATGATTCCATGTTGTTCTTAGTGATATCCTTCACCACACCGAATGCATTTGTCATTGATGAACGGCCTGTGCTTGAAGTTCTTGAAGCTTCTGAAAAATAACAAGATTGAAAAATAAGTGTTATTAAAATGAAACTGGATTGAAATTCACCAAAATTCAATAATCATTCGATTGACTCATTTTTCAAAGTATTGGGTTATCCCGACTTAGAGAAATTTCAACGATTTTTAAAAAAAATCTTAATGGGTATATAAAAAAATGTTAAAACCAGCTTTAACATTTTTTTTTTCAAGTCATTTTAGCGCAAAATTTATTATCTTGTCCAAATTGGTAAAAAAATCCCATAGTTTCAGAGAAAATTGATGAAACCTTTCAATACCAAAATAATACCAAAATGTGCCATCCTGACTTAGAAAATTTTCCACAAATTCAAGTCATTTCTTTAGGGGGTATATCAAAAATGTTTAAAATCAAGTTTGAAATTTCCGGTTTTCAATGAAAGCATTCGCTTTGAGACATCATTTTAGCGCAAAATTAATTATTTTGTCAAAATTGGTCAAAATTTTCCCATAGTTTCCGAGGAATTTGATAAAACACTTTAATACCAAAATTATACCAAAATGTGCCATCCTGACTTAGAAAATTTTCCACAATTTCAAGTCATTTCTGTAGGGGGTATATCAAAAATGTTTAAAATCAAGTTTGAAATTTCCGGTTTTCAATGAAAGCATTCGCTTTTAGACATCATTTTAGCGCAAAATTAATTATTTTGTCAAAATTGGTCAAAATTCTCCCATAGTTGCAGAGGAATTTGATAAAACACTGTAATACCAAAAGAATACCAAAATGTGGTGTTCGACCATTGACAAATTCTGCAATTTAGCAATATCAAAACAATACCTTAAATTGGTATGATACCACATTTTGCTCTTGCATAATCCTTAAGACAAATTTCAAAGGGTCCAGGAATACCAAAATTTGGTATTGATACCAGAGAAAGGTATTATTACGCATTTCCCTTGTTATTTACCCATGCTCGGGTCTAGCCATTTGTTTTCATTAGTTATCAGGTTGGAGAATTTTTGCTTTTGGAATTTGTATCTACTTTTTTTATTTGATTAAGAAGTTTTTGACAAGTTATGTGACAAACATTCTGTATGGAGATCATGATTTTAAAAATAAAGATTAGGAGTTTTATTAATAAGGATATAACGGGAGCAAACTTAAATTTAGAATAACCTCAATTACTCAATATGAAACATAGTTTTATAATTAGCAATCACACAGTTATATCAGATTGCTAAATAAAAGTTCTTTCTGTGATTTCTGAAAAGATTATACTTTAGCAATTCTCATTTTTCATTTGGCTCAAACTTTGTGGGGTTCTTCTCTACGATCAAAGAGGCAATTTTGTGGCATTGTTTCATCCACACAAGGCTCCATACAGTGTTGACAGATGTCCTTGCAAAAATGTTACGTAAATATTCGAAAATCAGTATCTTTTAGTTTGATTTTCTAATCGATTTGTTGTCTCCGGCAAAGGTGTATTGATGAGGACAATTAAAAAAATAGGTTACCAGATAAAATCCTGAGTTAACTTTTTTTTTATATAGAATTCTAATAAACCAAAATGTCTGTTTATTTTATCTTTTTTTTATTTTTTTTGCCCAGCAAAAAATTACTTTTTTTTCAAAATATGTAGATCTTTGTCAATTTAAGAAAATATTCATGTTTTACTATCTGATTTTTTTAAAATAAATTTCCTATTAATACTTTCATAATCGGACAATTGTTTACTTCGATACAGCCTTGCAATAAATATAAATTGATATAATTTGTTAATTTTAAATGTCATCCATTTGACCTTTATTTTATCTTTATCAATAGAAGGTAGCTCGACAACAATTCGTTGGATTTACAATGTTGATAGTTGAAAAAAATGTTTTTTTCAAACAGCAAATATAAAAAAATCACTGCTTTTTACCTTTTAAACTTAGACTTATTTTTTTTGCAAATCAAACATACTAAGCAATTACGATACTTGTAAATATGTTTGGTAGACCTTTTTTAAAAAAAGTTTTTTTTAAACACAATAACAATTAAAATTTTACGACATTTTTATGAAAAGTCTTTTATCGATAAAATAACTCATTTTGAATGGACGAACCCATAAATCCAAATTTTTTATCGGTCCGTACAAAAATGATACAAATGGAGATCGATTTTTATAAAATTTTGCGTAGGCATAAAAAAAATTTAGGTTTTAATTAAGACTTTTTAAATAAACGTTTGATGAAAACTAATTTAAATATTCTTTTAATGAAAACTATTTAAATTTTCAACATCTTTTTTTGTTCATTATCATTTTTTTGTTCCGTAATTAAGGCCGTTGCAAATATGTATAAAAAAAACAAAAAAAAACAGAAAACTTCAACATTTTACTGGAAATAGAAGTCTATTAAATAAATACAATCATTTTCTGCAATGAAAATGTTTATCACGTCTGTATTGCTTTTTTTATTTTTGAAATTGCCACGTTTTTTTTGCTACAAAAAGTTGTTTTTCGCGGAACAATATGTTCGCCAATAGTTAGACATACGATTGCAAAACAAGTGGACCTACGAAAACCGCATTTTAAAACTTGTTTTCATTCATGTGTTAAAAACGTGTTCTGCTATTTAATTTTTTTGCCCTATGTTCCGCTCTTCTACAAGTCAAAGTTGAGGGATAAACATGTCAAACAATATTGTTATCAGAATTAAGGCAAAACTTTTCCTTTTAAGTCTCATATGTGTTAAATAAATTTGATGTTTTTTTTTTAATTTTTTTACTGTCTTTATTTTATCATTTCAACAGCAAAAAACTTATTAATATTTTTATTTTATTTAAGAACGTATGAAAATTATGACCATAGCAAGACGAACCTTAGAATACACTATTTTTTGAATATGAATCCTTTCTTATAATAGCAAGGAATATTCTAGCTTTAAATGTAAAAATATAATTATTATCTCTTGAAATTTTTGAGGGACTTGCTTTAGCTATAAAAACTTGTACGCTTTTTAAACATTTTGTCAAATATGTTTGCTTCTGAAGACTTTTTTTTAACAAAAATCGCGTTTAGATATTTTTATCATAAATAAATTTTAAATTGGTTTAATTAGGGTATTGAAATTTGTTGTGATTGTTTTGAGAATAATAATTTGAAAAAATCAAGGTTTTATCTATTTAATGGTTGAACAAATTCTTTTTGTATGTCACCAGGAATAAAACAAAACATACCTCATTGTGAAGAAATTACAAACAATTATAAAGTATTTGGATTTCACAAAAAGTTACCTTAAATCATAGAAAAAAGACAAGCTGCACAGCAACAAAAAATCGTTAAAAAATATGTGCAGTGCAATTTAAACAAATGACACCACTTACAAAAATACTGGAATATTCAAATATTTAAACATAATTAAATCTTTGTGTACGTTTCTATTTTTGTAATAAATCAACTGCCATTTAATTCCAACATTTTACATTTTGTTTAAAATAATGCTTCAGATAATCAATTTGGTGCACCACCAATGACCACACGAAAAAAATCCTTCAAAGTCCACCGAACCGTATCCCACGCAATCCGGGAATTGCGAAAAAGAAAGAAAGAGGAAGTCCACGACGACGCCGACAAACACCCAAATCTAGGACCTTTCTAACCTTTGCTGCCTACGTTCCGTCGATCTTGAACTCCCCTCTCTTTCCCCCCAACTTTTCCTCTAAACGTCACCAGGGGTGTGATAGATACTGGAGATATATCCGATGAACGAGATTGTGATGAAACGAGTCGAAATGAAATGAAATGAAGCAGACGAACATCATTTCAAACAAGAGCTTTTTTTTGCTGCTTTTCCTTTCCTTTTTGGTCGCTTTCTTTCATCAAAGTGATGAGAGCTTTGTGTCCGGAGATAAATAAAGAGCAAAAATAGATATTATATTGGATGGACAAGGACCAAACGCCAAAAGGCGCCAACAGAAAGGAAGGAAGTGCTCGTTTTGCAATTCTTGATTCTTTCTTTAGGTTTGTAAGATTAACTTCCCCACCCGCCAACCACTGCAGAAGAAATTCTACTTTGAGGTTCCAATTTTCCCTCAAATCACTGATTACGACGAGTGTGCTTCGACGACGTTCGACGAGGATGACTAATCCCCCCAGCAGATTAATGCGATGCGGTTGTCGTGGGAAAGTTTTTCTGCACCCTTCGATTTCAAAACTTGCTTTCTTTTGGGGGTGAACCCGCAGAATAACTCTTTGGGAAAATTTCCCACCAACTTTGCCTGCAGTGACCGACTTTCGACGTGGTTTCTGATTGAAAGTTGGTTCGTTCGTTCTGAGCTAGAGTTGAGTTTTTCGTTCGTTCCAACTCCCAGTAATGTAATTGGCTGCGAGATTCGCATGTAATTTTGTGCCCTTTCTTTTCGGGGGTGGTTTGCTGGTGCAACTTCACCCAGAGAAGACGAAGTCGAAGAAGAATGGCACAAGATGAATGGATGCTGTTATTGCTGGTTCAGTGCTTCCTTCACTGATTTCTGACTCGAGTTTCGTTCAGTTGTTCGCAAATTAATCGAATTTACAAGTGTACGATGAGAGAGAGAGAGAAAGGCAAGAGTCCAGTTGCTTAATGGCACTAGTTGGCCATTGTTCGGCGCTTTAGGGCTTTGACCAGGCCAGGCCATCCCGGCCTGCCCAAACCAACGAGGAGGAGAGGACTATTATTCCGCAAAAAGCTTTGTGTGCAGCCATCATCTGTACAAGAGTCGTTCTCTTCCGGCCGGAAGGAGAGCGGATGTTTGTCAAAAGCAAACGTCGGAATATCCAAACGAGCGAACCCGGATTCTCCAGTTTTCACAAGGGGAATGCATAAGGCAACAACGCTCTGTATTGCGGGCTCCTGAGCTGACGTTACAGGCTCTTCAAATGAAAACAGATTAAAATTGAACAGGCCCCGTAGAGTGAAAAGTAGATTAGTGTGATTAGCCCAATCAAGCTTATCATTTATGAAACAATTTGATGGTTTTGGTTTCAAGAGAGCCATTTTGAAAACGATACTCTGAGTGGTTGGATCAAATCGTTAATTGAATTTAACTGGTGCTTATGCAGTTTCCTTTCCTATTCCTTTCCTATTCCTTTCCTATTCCTTTCCTATTCCTTTCCTATTCCTTTCCTATTCCTTTCCTATTCCTTTCCTATTCCTTTCCTATTCCTTTCCTATTCCTTTCCTATTCCTTTCCTATTCCTTTCCTATTCCTTTCCTATTCCTTTCCTATTCCTTTCCTATTCCTTTCCTATTCCTTTCCTATTCCTTTCCTATTCCTTTCCTATTCCTTTCCTATTCCTTTCCTATTCCTTTCCTATTCCTTTCCTATTCCTTTCCTATTCCTTTCCTATTCCTTTCCTATTCCTTTCCTATTCCTTTCCTATTCCTTTCCTATTCCTTTCCTATTCCTTTCCTATTCCTTTCCTATTCCTTTCCTATTCCTTTCCTATTCCTTTCCTATTCCTTTGCTATTCCTTGTATTCCTTTCCTATTCCTTTCCTATTCCTTTCCTATTCCTTTCCTATTCCTTTCCTATTCCTTTCCTATTCCTTTCCTATTCCTTTCCTATTCCTTTCCTATTCCTTTCCTATTCCTTTCCTATTCCTTTCCTATTCCTTTCCTATTCCTTTCCTATTCCTTTCCTATTCCTTTCCTATTCCTTTCCTATTCCTTTCCTATTCCTTTCCTATTCCTTTCCTATTCCTTTCCTATTCCTTTCCTATTCCTTTCCTATTCCTTTCCTATTCCTTTCCTATTCCTTTCCTATTCCTTTCCTGTTCCTTTCCTATTCCTTTCCTATTCCTTTCCTATTCCTACTCACATTCTATTATTACCTCTGACCTTTTTCTGGCCTATATTTTTCTGTTAGAATTGAACTTCAAATATTCAGATATGATTTCTTTTTTTTTTTTTTTGCAAAAAGGATTTACTTTAACAAAAATATTAAAATTCTTTTGTACATTAAAACTTATATAATAATATCTAAAATCATAACGTTAAAGTATAGCGTTCAATTTCGCAAAATATGAAAATCCCGGAAATTGGGTATTTTTCAAAACGACGGGTGTATCTGAACAAATTAAATTTATTGGATTTTTTCTAATCCTGGGTTTGATTACTATTTCGCAACAAAATTGTACCGAGCAGCAATTTTAATGGTCAAGACTTGCTTGATTGCTTTTGAAGAAATCATGCAACTCTAAGAATTTTTTTTCCGGTTTTTTTTTTTGCTGAGAAAACATACCTAGTTTTGTTTTAAAGTATCTGGACATTGCGTGAAATTAGTCCATGATTTACAGTCATAAAATTGCTTGAA
Source organism: Culex pipiens pallens (assembly GCF_016801865.2). Taxonomy (NCBI): domain Eukaryota; kingdom Metazoa; phylum Arthropoda; class Insecta; order Diptera; family Culicidae; genus Culex; species Culex pipiens. Next base: position 222,118,234 of record NC_068938.1, read on the forward strand.
CAAAAAAGTTTCGCGCTCTTTTCATAAAATGAATTAAACTTATAAACATTTTTCACAGAAAAAAAGTTTAATTTTGGATGGTTGAAAATTTGTTTGGTTGAATATTTCCTCTTTTTAGAGTAATTTAACCTAAAAAAATGTGTGAAAATGTGAACCTCGAGTAAATTCATCAGTTTCCGATGTTACACCTTTCTGTTGACCTAAAAAATAAGCAAGGGCTGGTTAGTTGAAAAATAATTAAATTTAATCAAATAAAGTTTTTATTTAATTTAATTTTTTTCGGCCATTTTTTTGTCTAAATATTATACTTGAATTTCGGGAAAAATCATGTATTTCCAGGGAGACGGAAAAAAATATATATTTCCCAGGATATGGGAACTGCTTTTTAGGGAACTCCTGGGAATTTCCGGGATTGATTGGTGCGCTGGAAGTGGGGACGCGAAGTCGTGATTATTCAGATAAATTTTTTGTGTGTGCTTTTGTATCGCTATTTGTATGGGGTGAGTGCATTATTTGTAAAGGTGGTGTAAAAAATATTCGGAGTGAAAAGTGATTTTTTTTTTGTGTGCCTTTGGTCGTGAATTGTGTGTGTATTAATTTATTGTTTTGTGATTTTCAAAGCCCTTCCTATATCATCGTTGATCGGAAGGCACTTCGTCGGGTGGATTGTGTTAAAATTTTTCGAGGTTTATTTTTTTTTGCGGTGAAAAAGCCATTTCTATATAATGATCGAAAGACGCTCTGACAATTTGGATCGTCGAGTTAATAGTGGAGCAAAATAACTGTGTGTGAGTGATTTTGTGTGCTAACCAGAAAGACCTTCCCATAGCACCGTTGCTCGGAAGGCTCGCCGACAGGTCTGTTATGAAAGTCCTCCCCATAGCGCCGTAGCTCGGAAGGCATCGAAAAGCCAATACCTTATCCTACTAACCCAAAAAAATATTAATCACGTGATGCTTGAAGGAGATGCTGTGGATTCAACGGTCTCAAGCGGTATCAACAAGTATATACAGTCATGCCTCGGTTTTGCACGCCTCGGTTTTGCACTGCCCCGGTTTTGCACCGTTCAGCTGCCTCGGTTAAGCACGGCCCAGTGCTTAACTGAAGTACAGAGCTTATGGGTTTTTGGCTATATGGGAGATATTGGCTTTAATCGTATGAAAAATCAAGCAAACGTCAAAAAATTATAGTGTTTTGGAATCGGGATGATGTCAGTTATCCATTAAATTATAATTTTTAATTATTATTTCATGAAAATTTTCACAAAAATACGTATTTTTCCTGTATTTTGAAAATGCATTTTTTTTCTCTAAAGAATCCAAAAATATATTGTTATTGCAATATGGGTATCAAATGATCAGATTTTTTCATACATTTCGGATGTTATAACAACATTTTTAAGAAAATACTCCAAATTTTCACAAAACTACGTTTTTTTGAAAAAATACTCAAAATTTCAATTTTTACAATATGGGTATTAAACGATCGGGATTTTTTCATACATTTCGACTGTAATAACAACTTTTTTAGAAAATACTCAAAATTTTCACAAAACTACGTATTTTCGAAAAAAAATACTCAAAATTTCCGTTTTTACAATGTGAGTATCAAACGATCGGGATTTTTTCATACATTTCGAATGTAATAACAATTTTTTTTGAAAATACTCACAATTTTCACAAAACTATGTATTTTCGAAAAAAATACTCAAAATTTTCGTGTTCACAATGTGGGTATCAAACGATCGGGATTTTTTCATACATTTCTAATGCAATAACAACATTTTTTGAAAATACTCACTACTTTCACAAAACTACGTATTTTTGAAAAACTTCTCAAAATTTCAGTTTTTACAATATGGGTATCATATATTCAAATCATTTTTTTTTTCAAAAATACGTAGTTTTGTTAAAATTTTTAGTATTTTCATTTTTTTTAAAACTTTTGAAATGTATGAAAAAATCCCGATCGTTTGAAACCCGCATTGTAAAAACGGAAATTTTGAGTATTTTTTTTCGAAAATACGTAGGTTTGTTAAAATTTTGAGTATTTTCAATAAATATTGTTATTACATTCGAAATGTATGGAAAAATCGTTTGATACCCCCATTGTTCAAACGGAAATTTTGAGTATTTTTTTTTGAAAATACGTAGTTTTGTGAAAATTTTGAGTATTTTCTAAAATTGTTGTTATTACATCCAAAATGTGAAATGAATGAAAAAAAAACCTGATCATTTAATACCCATATTGCAATAACAATATATTTTTGGTTTCTTTAGAGAAAAAAAAATGCATTTTCGAAATACAGGAAAACTACGTATTTTTGTGAAAACTTTCATGAAATAATAATTTTAATGGATATTTGACATCATTCCGATTCCAAAACACTATAATTTTTTGATGTTTGCATGATTTTTCCTACGATTAAAGCCAATGTCTCCCATATAGCCAAAATTCCATAAGCTCTGTGCCTCGGTTATGCACGCCTCTGTTTTGCATCCCCCATATGCGGTGCTAAACCGAGGCATGACTGTAGCGAAAATCTATGTGCTTGATGAGTCTGCAACTTCAACTATCGGACTAACATTCCTCCCTTTCGTTGAACTGCAAGCTTCTTGGGAGGGCGCCGGTATTAACTAATAAAGTAGGGATCTTCAGAGGTTAAACAGTGAACGGATGGTTGGCTCCCACTGATCATTTTTGATTCATTGTTTAACTTCAGCTGATCTGTCAATAACGGAGTAGCAGCTCATTGGCAGTTAACCATGCTCATGCTCATGCTCAACTCCTGGGAATTTCCGGGATTATTTTCCCGAGACGGAAATTTTATTTGAAAGTGAGCAGAAATTATCTAAAACTTTGCCCCGTAAGTAGCTCCCTAGATTTTTTTTTTTGTATTTTTTGTTTAAATCAATGCAACTTTGTTCATGAAGTTCGTTTCAAAAATATGTTTTGCACATATTTTGAAATTTTCAAAAATATAAAATTGTATGAACAACTTTACCCTAAATATCGATGGGTTGAAAACGGTGCACTTAATCAAAAAATGTGAAAGCCCATTTTCTATTAAATATTTGTTTTGTATCTTCACAATTTCAATGTATTTTTTAGATTTTTTTTCAAGAATCTTTTTTTTTTCCAAAACATAATTGCTAACATCTTAAACTCAATCGTAAAAAGGGCCTTTTCTAGTCCCCTAAAACTTGAAAACAGAACCACGAATAGTTTTTCACGCAAAAATATTTGACTGTCAAAACTGACAAAAATCTGAGATGACAAAAATCTGAGATTTTTTGAAATCTAATGATTGCAAACTAACAGTATTAGTCTATTATGAATTTTTCAACAGTTTTGCATTGAAATGTTGAAATTTTGCTCTGTTGGAAATACATCAGGCTTGTCCCTCTCAATAATGATAACTATTGAATTTTAGTTGGGATTTGAAATAATTTCTATATGGCACTCAATACTGAAATGTCTTCTACGCTTTAAGTGTCAAAAAGGTTATTTCAATTAGAATAATGGGGTGTTGTGTTTGAACTAATTTATTGGGATAATAAAATTGCAAACAATAAAACTTCACCTTGTATCCATCAAAGTTAAACTCAAAAACTTTTTGATGAACGTTTAATTAAATTTCTTACCATTCATGCATTGTTTTCTTCTCCCAGAAGAAAATAAAAAGTAATAACACAGCATCCCATCACAAAGCAAAGCTCACCCCCTGGTCCTCTCACTCCCCATTCATTTTTGCAGTGACATGTTTGCAGCCCCCAACTTGTACTTAATCCTCCGACAAGAAGCATCCGTTTCGCCATGCAAACTAGCTAGCTGCCCCCTGCTCTTCTTCCCTTGAAACTTGTTCCCCCCGAAATACCGGAACACCTGGGAACTCGTGGAACGCCGTCATGTACACGTCTCCAAACACGTGCAATTATAAATTATAATATGAAAATGTTCGCGCTGCATGCATTCATAATCCGGTTTTTTGGGGCATGGGTGGAGTCAGGGAGCAAAGAGGGTGGGGGTGGTGAATTCTGTCAGCTTTTGCCGGGGGTCTATTCAAAATTCACTGCATGATTCCATGTTTGCTTCGAGTCTCTACCACCCCCTACTACTAGCATGGTGTCGACTCAAATTTCAATTTTGAACTTAATTTTATATGATTTATATCAATTAAAAACTAAGCAAACTGATTGCCTATTTTTCATTCAAATTCCATGTTTTGTAGCATGAAATTTTATTATCGAAAATAGTATAATAACTTTTTATTGATTTAAAAAAAAAAGATCAAGATTAATCACATTCATAATTCTCAGACTTTTACAGGTCAAATAAAATTCCCCCAGATTTTCCACAAAACGACACCATGTCCCAGCATTTTAAGGAGCGCAACCTTCCAAGAATTGGGGTAATTCCGAGCGCTTGAAAAATGAAGCAATTGAGGCGAATCATCCGACATACTTCACCAAATACCTCCATTTGCAGAATTGGAGCTAATCCGTGCGAACGATGAGCTCCGTGTCTCATTAGTGCGATTGATCCAAGCATGCCGATCGTGGATTGCTTCGATGAAGATGCGCCCCGGCGGGCATCTTCGCTCCGGAATCTTAAGAGGGTTTTTAATTTTAGCGCTCCCAGAAAAAGGGGGGTTTCTAATGACCGCTCAACGCGGGGAACCGAGAGGGTACTAAAGTCCAAAGTGATTTCATTCTGCCTGGATGGCTTCGTTCCGAAGTTCCGAGACCGCCAGTCAATAAAAAAAAGGTTGGAGTTAAAAGCAGCTCTAGCGTTAAAAAAAAGCTTCCCCCACTTGCAACTTTGCTAAAAGGCCAATTAAGAATAATCCCACTAATCGGATTGCATCCGCCACTTTTCCCACGCGCGAAGACTCCCCCCGCGGGCACTTGCAAGAATCTCGCGAAAAAAGTGGAGCGAAAAAAAAACAACCAACCCCATCATCACCGCAACCTTCCGCGGGGCGCTAGATTCGATCCGGGAGGGGTTACCTTCACCGTTTTTTTTGTGTTCGTTCGCCCTTGAGGGGAGGCTCATGATTCAATCCAAACACCCCTTATTAAGTGATACCGAATTCGATTAGAGTAGGCCGCGACTGACAGCACGTACACACACATAGTCACACAGTTGAGCCCCAACAAGGGAAGGGAGCAGGAAAGCTTCCTGGAAAGAATGTCGCTTTCGATTTATTTTTTCCGTTCTTGTGAAGCTTTTGTCATCGCCACCCCCGTCGGCTTGCCGGTTGTTGGCTGAGCTGTCAACTCTGGTCCAAGTAGGCTCGGGTGAAGTTTGAAGGCAATGTGGGGATGCGAAGTTTTATCTGGCATTACAATTTTCAACTTACAGTTAGATATGTTTACACATTTGTAGATGTTTTAATGCTACATTTATGCATGACCAACCCTTGTAATAATTATTACGTCGAAAGACTTCTAATTTTATGAGTATTTTGTATTCCAATTTGACGAACAATATTTACATAAAGTCCCTTTCCAAAGTCGCGTGTTATTACGTTTTTTACAAGTGTCCTTACAACAAGTGGGATACTAATTTTACCAACACAAATTTCGTTTAAAAATTTTGCATTTTCTAATTTTCCCGAAAAACTGGTGGCAAAATGTATGTATATTAAACAAGTATATATTTGAATTTAATTTGTCTTATATTTGATTGATATATCGGTATACAATGGGGTACGTGACATTTCTATACGTCGGTACGCCGTTTTTTTTAAAATAATTTCTAGTTGTTTTTACATTCTTTCAAAAATAACCAGTTCTTTGTGCTATTTTAAAAGGTGATTTTATAAATTTTTTTTAGAGTTTTTGCATTATTCTTTTCAACATTACCAATTCTTTGAAAGTAAATTGGGCTTTCAAATAGTAGTTAATGCATGTACGAATCGTGCTACAATATTTTTTGCAAATCCGAAAAACACCCTTTGAATGGAATTATAAGTCAAATGTTCATATATTTTGTCAATTAATCGATTAAATAAAAAAATGTTTCTGAACAATTGGTGAAAAGTCAAACTTTTCAGCATACATTTCAACTTTTCAACATTTATTTTGAAATGTGTTACTGTTCGATTCAGTTATTTTTGGTACAGAAAAGTAGGCTTTTTCGTCGTTCGAGAATGACAGGAAAAGTAAGTAGTTTCACGACGGAATTGCAAACAAATCTGTAGTTTTTTGCATTATTTCGAACATTACCAGTTCTTTTGATTATTATTTAAAAGATGGGTTTATGCATGGCTGGTTTTTTGCAATATTTTAAAAATGGCCAGTTTTTTGAAAATAGTTCATGAAAAAAACTGTTGGTTTTTGAATTCTTTAAGAAGTTGATGAGTTCTATGAAGATACATTGGTTTAAAAAAAAAAAACATTCCAATGAGCTTTATAACATGCGCCAGGTTTAAAATTTGGAAACTATTTAAATTAATAATAATAATTTCTATGTTTTTCAAAAATTAAATGAGTTTTTGTCTTTTTTCGAACAAAAGTTGTTCTTTGAAAACAACAAGGATTTGTTTATAAATTTAAGCTTTTAGTTTTTGCAATCTCTTTAGAATATGCACAGTGCTGAGAATAATTGAAAAAGATGGTTTTTGAATTCATTTTTGATTGTTTTTGCATTTGTCTAGCATGAGCAGTTCCTTTAAAAAAATTGCAGCTTAAAAATAAACATTTTGAAAGACTTTTAATTTGAAAATTCATGTTTTTTGCATCGATGTCAAATTGGCATTAATTTTATTTATTAAGTTTTAGTAATTTTTATTTATTTTGGCAAAAATAAGATACTAAAGTTATATTTAGCCGAAAATAAATATAAAACCTTCCCTATGATTTTTAGAACAAAATATCAATTTTCGGCAAAGTGTCTTTTTGGCGAAACGTCCATCGGCGAAACGTTCTTCGGCCAAATATTCATTCGGCTAAACGAATTTCGGTGAAATGTACCAGACCTTGAACCTACTTGAACCCTTAGCATTTTAGTCGCAACAAAATGTGATGAAATATTTTACATTAAAAAATACAGCGAGTATACCATTTATCGTTATGTTTCAATTCTCTACGAAATCGGCTGATTTTAAAATATTTTTATAATCAAGGAAGAAAATTTCGTAAATTTTTGATTTTTGATAGTGAAATTTGAACTATTATTTGCTAAGACATTTACATTATAAAATGGGGGGCTGGTAGAGTGAAAACTCCGATTTCCCTGTTCCTGTTCGCTGTCAGAAATCAGAGGTTTATATGAAATGTTCTGAACTTTTTGAAAAAAAATTAGGAAACGGTGCACTTTATAAAATTTCTGTAGAGTACTTTTCGATTGCAAATATTGAAAACTGTAGTTCAAAAATGAGCTACAGTTCCACTTGTTTTCCAAGATTTGTTTTAAAGAACATGGCTCGAAAATTGTGGGTTTTCGTTCCCTGGAACACATTAAAAAATAAAATTAAGAAATCTGATTTTTTGTAATTGATTTTTTTTGAGAAAATTTAATCAAAAAATCAGCTAAAAATAAAACTCCTTGAATTTATTTTTTTCGTATTAGTCCTGCCGAACTTTGTCGTGTACATCAAGCCGATCAGAAAATTCCTTCCAAAGATACAGATTTTCGAATTTACCATTTTTAACATCTTACCATTTTTTTGTGGAATCAATGACACAACATGGTGTCTTGGTCATATAGAAGGCTCCAAAAAGTTTTAGGGAATTTAAAAAGAATACAAATAAAATCAATTTCTGGTTTTCAGGGGGCGATGCTCAATATTCAAAAATTCACAATACAAAACAATACAAAGTAAAAGTAAATCTTGCTATGTTGCTGAGGGGATACAAACAAACCTAATACTTTAGTTTTAAATCAATAAAAAATATTTTCTCCAACGCTGTTTAAAGATCCAAAATTGAATGTTTTTCGATGAACAAAGTCCATCTCTCTGTGTTTACAAATTTGTTTTCTTTTTCCTTATTAATATTGTTATCTTTTTGAGCAAACTTTGATTGTTCTGATTCGGCGGGAAAATATCTACTACTTAGGTCATATTGTTAATATTTGATGCAATATCTTGTCAAACTGATAAATGGATAATTTACATAGTTAAACGAATGTGACATATTTCAATATTTATCTAAAAATTAATTAAAATCCCAGTAACTCTTCCATTACGCGCTCAATTAACTGAACAAACCAAACTTTCTTGATGAACTTCAACCATCCCTAGCCGCGCTCACCCACATTGCATGTGATTTTTCCCAGCGCCTGCTACGACCCAGCCGTCGTCGTCATTGTGGCGCAGACTTTTCTCCAAGCCCTCGCCACCACGCGATGCAAATAGCTTGCCGCGCTTTTCCTTTTCCTCCTTTTCCCGCATTTTTTCCCCCTTTGACACGCCATCCACCACCATCGCCTACTGGGTTAATCCTTTTGAGATGAGATAGCGCAGAAGGGAGCGAAAAAAAAAACGTGAAGCTTTCTCTAAAAAGCTTGCGTGAGTGAGTTTGTGAGGGGTCCATTTGTTTGCGTGTACCCTCCGCTGCATGTCTCCTAATTGAATAAACTATCAGCGAGAGAAATGGGAAAAAAGGATCTGTTTGCGCATGAAATGGAAAGTCCTATCCAAACAGAGCGTGGTGTTGGTTCTTGTTGGCGCTCTCAAACTTGGAGAAAGGATCCTTTTTTCTTTCTTGGCGTTTCTTTTTTTTCGCCTTGGCCGTGGAAGTCTTCTTGGCCACTGGCTTGCTTTCTCCCGGGATGGGGATCATCCCCCCTTTCAACCTTCTCCATTTCATCCCAACCCCCCTCAAACTTATTTCCCCTGGTGCAATGTCATTAGAAGGGGAATACCGGGGGTAAGATGATATATTCTCGTTTTTTTGCTTTCGCCTCGCAATTTCTCTGATGATGCTTTTTGGAGTGCCTCCGGCCATTGGCAGCATACGGTGTGTGGGTGGAACCCCATGCTGCAGCATGATAAAAAAAAACAACAGCTCGAATTCTGGAGATGAAACGTGCTTCGAGCACATTTACCTGCATCCCGCGCACGTGTGTGCTTGTGGGGTTGCAATAACAACAATGACAAAAGAAGGGGAGGGAGGGGTTTGGGGTCGGAATGCTACACGCTACGGGACTAGTGGTAGAGGAGAGTGGTGGTGCAAACATTTCGTGGTTGCATATCTGTGTGTGTCCGACTCTGTGGGCAAGGGTAGAATTTCGATTGGGTTTTCCGATCAAATTGAGAGAACGTGGTGGTGGCGATACCAGAGCGAAATAATTCGAGGAATGAATTGCTTTTTTATCCCGCCCCTTTTTGCATCGTTTTCGGAAATCAACCGAAAATTATGCAGTTTAAATAAAGCTCGCGCTGGCTGGCCGTCATGCATATTCATTTTGTGTTGCATTGATCCTTCACATTAATTTTGTAATTGTTTATTCGTGGTGAAAAATATTTGCATAACTTACTACTCGTTAGCATTCCCCTCTTTTTTGGCGATTGATGGTAATTGAGTAATTTTCGTTTTCTTTTCTGAAAATTGTTGAAACGGGTTTGGCAGTTGGAAAGCACAGTTCTGTAAATTTACAGAACTGTGTGGATGGCCGAGTAGGAATTGATACTTTAATTATCAAGTCAATTCATGTATTTAACAATCGATTCCTCTGTGTTCTCTTGTACTAAGCTTGCTGGTTTTCCTATCTAGTTAGTATAAGACAGCACAGAGGCATCAAAATGAGCAATTCTCTAGAAATCGGTATTTTTTTATTTATTTTTTTAATCCAGCTGAAACTTTTAAAAGGCTTTCGGTATGCTCAAAGAAGCCATTTTGCATCATTAGTTTGTCCATATAATTTTCCATACAAATTTGGCAGCTGTCCATACAAAAATGATGTTTGAAAATTCAAAAATCTGTATCTTTTGAAGGAATTTTTTGATCGATTTGGTGTCTTCGGCAAAGTTGTAGATATGGATAAGGACTACACTGGAAAAAAATGATTCACGGTAAAAAAATTGGTGATTTTTAATTTAACTTCACTTCACTGTCAGTAAAACTTGATTTGCAAAAAACCGCTATTTTTTATTTTTTGATAAGTTTAAGAGGACATAAAATGCCAACTTTTCAGAAATTTCCAGGTTGTAAAAAAAATCTTTGACCGAGTTATGAATTTTTGAATCAATATTGATTTTTTTTCAAAAAATCTAAATATCGGACGCAAAATTTTTTAACTTAACTTAATAGAAAATAAAATTTGCAATCAAAAAGTACTCTAGTGAAATTTTGATAAAGTGCACCGTTTTCAAGTTATAGCCATTTTTAGGTAACTTTTTTGAAAATAGTAGCAGTTTTTAATTTTTTTAAACTAGTGCACATGTTCGCCCACCTTTGAAAAAAATATTTTTGAAAAGCTGAGAAATTTTTCTATATTTTGCTTTTTTGAAATTTGTTGATACGACCCTTAGTTGCTGAGATATTGCCATGCAAAGGTTTAAAAAGCAGAAAAATTTATGTTTTCTAAGTTCCACCCAAACAATCCACCATTTTCTAAAGTCGATATCTCAGCAACTAATGGTCCGATTTACAATGTTAAAATATGAAACATTCGTGAAATTTTCCGATCTTTTCGAAATAGTAGTTTATGCAACAAGTTGCAAAAAGAGGATTTTTTCAGCACGAGTCGTACATTTATCCAACGAGGTTCACCGAGTTGGATAAATACGACGAGTGCTGAAAAAATCAGGTTTTGCCACGAGTTCCATACAACATTTTTTGAAATTTCGAAAAACACCTATTGAGTGAAATTTTAAGTCAAATTTTCATGTATTTTTTCAATAAATCGTTTAAATCAAGAAAAATGTTGAAAAGTGTTACTTTTCGAAACAAGTGCTGAAAAGTTCAACTTTTCAGCACCCATTTCAGTGCTGAAAAGTAGAACTTTTCAGCATTTATTTTGAAAAGTGTTGCTATTCGATTCTGTTATTTTTGGTACAGAAAAGTAGGCTATTTCGTCGTTCAAGAATGACAGGAAAAGTAAGTAGTTTCACGACGGAATTGCAAAAACAATATTTTCAATTTTTTTCAATTTTAAATCAAGATTAACATTTCAAAAGGGTGTAAAATTGAATTTTTGGACCTTTTGAAATGTTAGTCTTGAATTAAATTACATCCATACCTGACAGTTTGAAATTGTTTTAATAATTCTTTTTGGTTTTACCATAGATCAACAATATCTTCTCCATGACTCTTTGAGTTTGAGAAATGTCGTTTCTAGAAAAACGTGTATTTAAGTTTGATTTTTGATGTTGCCTAAGGATTGAAATCGAATCATGGTAAAATGTGAAGCTTAATAGGTGAGGCATTGTTGATGTCTTACCCCTTCAAAATGAGTCTTAAAAATCAGGGTTCAAAAACATTTTTTAAAAATAATTTACACTTTTCTGCGTCGATAATCATATCTAACATGTTTGAGCTCGTTTGTGTTAAATTTACAATGTACAGTTACTGTACTGTAGTACTGCAAAAAGATTTTTTTATTTTTGAAAACTAATGATTTCAAAACTTCTGGTGAAAAATCATTTTAAAACACTATTTTCATTAAAATGCTGCATGGCTTGAAATTTTAAATTAAAAATTTTGATTTTCTTGATCCCCCACTTGACTTTGGTCAGTGTCGAGGGAAATAAACTGAAAATAGTGATTGCTGTAGTTGAAGTGATTTTGAAAATAAGAATGTGTTTATCAATTTGGATTATGAATATTTTCAAAATAAAATGCATATTAAAATATTTTTTCTCAATGTTTATTTTAAAAACCTGACATGATTAAAAAAATCATCTAAAAAAATGCAAATTTATTTCAAAATAATTTAGCAAAAAACATAAAAAAGTGGAGTTCAATCCTCGAAAATAATAGCAGGATTGCGGAGGGATCGATTTGGCAGCAACTAAAAACCTCGGCTTTTGGAAATTAAGCGATTTCGACTCCAACTTCTTTAAAATTTTCTACTCCAGCTCCAAATCCAGCCCACCAAAAAGACCGTATTCACCAAATCGGACACGTACAACAATTCCCAGAATAATTTGTGCAGCATTTGCCAAATCCCACTTTAACTTCGACTGCTGAATATTTTCAGAATTTGCTTACTCCGACGGATCCAAAAATAAAAAAAATAAAACAAATCCACCGACTCCAGCTCCAAATCTGGCTCCAACTCCGACACTTACTCCACAGTCATTCAAAATGAATAGTTAAATAAAACTTTAATGTCAAAAATCTAGGTGCGAAATGCTCTGGTTGAAGTGCATTGTTTGGTAGAAAATATCAATGATAGAAAAGAAAAGAAAAAATTGTATGATTTTTAATTTTATATTTTCGAACGTTCAATATGATGAAATATGTCGTAAATCACGATTATTTAAAACATTTATTTTGAAAATTTAACGAAAGTTGCACTTCTAACTTTGAAATTCAAACCAATAGTTTTCGAGTTAGTTACAAAAGATGGTTAATTGGATGACACCGAAAAAACTCATTTTTCACAGAATTTAAACTTTAAGAGGCCGTTTCTCAGCAACCAACAGTCTGATCTACAATTTCTAAAAAGAAAAATTATAGAAAATTTTCTCTGCGTTTGAAAACGGCGCGCTTTATAAAAAATGTGTAACGTAATTTTTGTTTGCAAATTTTGAGTATTCAGCTTTCTTCAAAAACAAATTTTGTTTCAAAAATTAATATTTTACAAATTTATCGCAAAATATGCCTTTAAGTTTTATGTCACCTGAAACATATATAAAAACAATAAAAAAACTTATTTTGGTAGTTAAACATTCAGTGATAACTAAAAATTTAAACATCGGGGTTTCCCCCTGTTTCTATTTCTGAAAAGTCCTAATTATCAAAAAATCCATTCTAAAGATACAGATTTTCAAATATTTACGTGCTCACAATATTGTTCAATTTAAAATATTTTTTAAATAAAAATACATGAGCAAAGTTTCATCCAATTTGAAATAAAAAATCTAGAAATTATTTGCCAAATTTTGGAGAATAACTCTGTTGTTAATTTTTTTTAAAGATGACGCACAAAGTAAATTTAAAGAGATGATGAATTTCCAAGAAAATACAAACAAAGATTACAGCAACTTTCCGTACAAACCCACCCCTCAACGATATCCTCCAACTTTATGCGCGTTTACACGGCTCACTGGCTTGCATACGATTCAGGAGATTGTGTAATTTTTTCTTCCTTTCCTCCTTCCTGCTCCCGCAAGGTAGGCAACCAGCTGTACACCTTTTTCCCGTGGAGTACGTGTGTGTGTTTGTACGTTTGCTGGTTTTCGAGTGTTTCCGCCTAGGTTTATGCAATCATGATAAACTCGACATCCGTTCGTTGGTTTCCTCGTCCTCGACGGTCCTGGGGTCGTTTCGAGGGGGCGGAAGGGAAATGTACGACAACCCCTGAAGAGGCCATTCCTCGTCCTCGTGTGCAAAAACAAGAAGCACACGCCTCAAGATGTGTTTGAGGTGGATGATGAGTGGCGCCTCACACAAACACACACACCAACGTGCACAAACATTCACAACATTCTGTGCCCAATGAGGTGAATGAATTGCGCGCGCCCATACTTTGAACGAGTTACGTGGTGGGAGAAAATTAGACTAGCATAAATTTCTTACAAATAACAAGGACGATGAGAGGGTTTACCTGGAAGGGGGGAAAAGCGTCCGGAAAAGGCGTACTATACATTTGTGTAAGTGTGTCAGTGAAACTCGTCCGGAAGGCGAAATCCGAAATGAACTCCGAAAGGGACTTCTGCAGAAAAAAAGTGGCAGCATTTGAATTCATTCATCTCACTCTCGACTCGAGTCGAGAGTCAGTGCTCCCGGTCGCCTTCGGAGTAAATTCTGGGTAATTTTATAACCCCTCGTAAAGCAGGATATTTAGTGGCTCTCTGCCGCGCAGTATTATGACTGCTGCTGCTGCAGCTGGCGAAAAAGGATTCCAGAGAAAAGCAGGTGCCTTCATTAAGCATAATTAGTCTGTGGGGTTTGTGCGCCATACAAAGTTGCTTTCGCGAGAACCGAGGTTGCACACGCCATTCAGCGCTTTATTTAATTGCATTATTCATAGTTATTGCCGTACTTGTGAAAAATAAACTTTGATAAATGAACTTTTTCAACTTGACTCAATGAAAACGAAAGGGGGAGTGGAGGGGTCTCGCCCAAGATTGATTGAATTTTCACGCCAGCAGCAAACCACAAGCAGGGCAATTCCGCGGCGAATCGAAGGTGGCACTGACATTTGATGTCACACGCATACAGCGTCGACGTGACGCCGAAATCTGCTCCGGCTTCCACTTGCTGATCAAAGCAATCTGTTTGGCGGCGGTGGCATATGTTATTTCTCAGTTCAGCGCCTGCTACTTTTTTCTTCTCTTTTTTTTATGCTGAATGAAACAAGTCATGCAAGTTAACATGATGTCTCTTGCTGGTGTAACGAAATTGTCTCTGTTGTTGAGAAGACTTGTGTGCTTGAAGTGAGGTATATATGCTTTTGGTAATTACTTTGAACAAACCTTAATCAATTTTGATGCGCGTTTATATTTGAAGGTCAAATAACGACCACGACAAAAATATTAATACATGCATCAATTTCGTTAGGGAGTATATCAAAACATTAAAAAAAGTCAGAATGGCGAAAAAAAATTAAAAATCATGATATGAGATTGGATCATACAAAAATGCTTAAATTTGTGTGACCCGATTACAAACCTGGTGACGGTATTAAATGATATTATGAAATATAAATATTATAGTGATTTTCTTCCACATTTTAAATCCAAGATAATTCAGATAAAAAATCTTACAAATTGTCTTGCTATTTTTTAATTTTTTGGTGAATAATTTTTTTGGTTCTGTTTTTCCGGGTTCACTAGTTTTGTTACTTTTTGAGTAGAATGAGTAAACAAAAATTAATGTAGGCCCAGTTAAACGGATAACGACAAAAAATGAAATTTGTCGCCTGTTTAATCTGACTGAAATAATCGGTCAAATATGCATGCAATATGCTGGTTCACTTTCATTAAAACTTTAGTGTAAAATTATTGATAATTTTATAACATTATTTTCTGGTCATTTGATGAGTCAATGCCATGTAAAATAGCCGTCCGTAATTGATGTTACGGGGAAATTTTTTATCCCAATTTCTTACAAAAAATGTATGAAGACAGATTTCAATTGATCAAATGTAATTTTAAAGACATTTCTTTATATCAATACATAGCAAAAAAAGATGGTAATATTCATCAGGAAATGGTGACAGATTTTGTGTCAAAAATATGTGAAATATTACATCAGAAAATGATGAATTTTCATCAGTTTCTTCAAGGAACAATAAAAAAAACTACATACCAATACGGCTATTATTCCATAAAATGAGTTCTATTCCACCGAGAAGAAATTGCCCCGGACTTGCCTTTATTTATATGATATTGAAACAAATTTATGTTTAAGATATTTATTGGACTAATTTTGAAATAATTGTTTACAAATATATCGATAAATTGTTGATAAGAAATTTAAAAAATGGTGAAACATTTTCTGGGCTAAATCTCAGCACCCACTTTCTACACATGAGACGGACTAGATTAGAGCGGCAGTACAACTAGTTCAACCTTGAGAAATAAAAATATTGAAGATAAAAATATTTTGAAACTAGAACACATTGTCAGATTAAAAGAACACATTGTAAATAGATGTGAACAAAATTCTACTAAAAATCCATTTGATCTTGGAAGGAGACTGGAAAATCCAGTAATTTGGAAGATGAAATGTGGTGTCCACCCTGGACTACGAGAGTCGTCGAGAATTATTGAAGAACTTTGTGTCTTCAAAAACTTTGAAATGTTATACCCAGGGTTAGAAACCTTAATGAAAACTGTTTAAAATTAATTTCTATAATCCATTAGTATTCTAAACTTTTCAATTATTAGAAAAAAAAATCTAGATAAATGACATAACAGCATATAATAACAGCAAGGTGACGTTTCAATTAGCTCATTTACTCTTGAGAATAACCACTTCTGGCTACCTTCTTGAAATGTGTAAACATTTTCTTGAATATTAAAATAAAAAAAACACTTGAGCCAAGGCGTAAACTTGCACACCTGTTTTTGAATGTGTAGTATCTATTTATGAATATACTTTTTCTAATGAAAAGCAGAAATATTTCTAAAGAGTGTGATGATGTTTTAAAGGAATATTTTTGCAAACTTTCTCTTTAGCTCACTTTCTAGGACAGTCAAGAGGACAGTATTTTTTTTTCCTGAATGAAAAAAATGCTTAGGCTGCTGCAAAATTTTACACCACGGATTAAATAGAAGAAAAAACAACCATAAAAACACTTGACCAATTGTGAGCTTTAAGCCGGAGCAAAACACCTTCTCCCTTGGAAAACAAAATAAAAAGCACACTTATTCTGCTAATTGACACAGTTTTCTTTGTCGCAACCCAACTCGTGCACGCGAGGCCATGGCCAGCTGCGTTTTGCTACGTCGGGAACGAGATGAACCTCCCCTTCACACACCCCACCTATGAAAGCTCCACACCCCAGAAGTGCACCGCAAATGGTGGCGCATAAAGCACCCGACACTCTCACACAAGAGGAGAAAGGTGACAACGAAGAAGAAGATGAACAAGTTCGCCATGGCACACTACGCTCGGTGAGGTTGTGTGTGTGTGAATGCAAGCGTAAAATTTTATCATTTTTGGTCCAAGTGGTACCCCGCAGGTTGCTGCGATCCGACCCTTCCCCCATCTCCCTCTCTTTTCAGCACATTTGAAAAGCTCTGAAAATTCAACAAATGACAGCTCGGTCGCGGCGCGGTGAATTACTTTCAAAAGCCATAAAAGCACACGGGGCAGAGTGCTTTTAATGCTTACCTCTCTTCAGGCTGGGAGGGGAAAAAATAAAAAAAAATAAAAAATGTACCGAGGGATAAAAAGGATGCCCCTTTTTCCTGTGTATGCGTGTGTCACCCTGGAGCGAGGGGCAGTAATTTTTCCCCCTACTCTCAGTAATTTAAATGTTTAATGAAACTGAGCTCTCCTGATTATCGCACATTGCCCGCGGCTTGCTACGATGGTGTGTGTGAGTGTTTGTGTGTAATTGAAGCCTTGAAGGATTGTCCCCCAAGGTGCAATCGTTCACGTGGCCAATTTGACGTTTCTCGTCCTTGCGTCCAAATCTAGGCTAGTGTTGGTGTGGCGCGGATCAAGGACTCGAACCACCCCGATCGAAGCAGACCGATAAATCATTCGCGATTGCTTCGATTGGGACTTGCATTTTGTGCATGTATGTGTGTGTGTTTGTGTCGAGGACGGTGCACGGTCGACTCACATTTCATTTTGACCTATTTGCGAGTCATTTGAATGGGCAGCAAAAAAACACACGAAATCATCGATATTCGCACGATTAATGCTGTTGAGAGTGCATTCATTCAATTTGTGCGAGTGTATTTTTGTGCACGTGCACAGCCGTAGAAAAAAGCTCGTTCAGCGAGCGCGAGCTTGCATAAAAGTGGTTTATGAAAGAATTGTACAAACACTTGAAAAGGAGCTTTTCCCCCCTCGTTCTCTCTCTCTCGTTTTCTGAATCGCAGTAGGCAAAATTTACTGCTGAAATGCATTTCCCAAAGAAGCTTAAAAAAGTAACGACTTTGCATGACTCACTCTTTAATCAATTTTCCTCTGTTTTCCCCCACTTCCAGATGAGACGGTATCAGTGCTGAGGAGCGAAAAGGTAGAGCTGACATGCCCGATCGACATTGCGACGTGCGGCGAGCTGCACTCGCTCAAGTGGTTCAAGGGCACCGATCGCATCGCGGTCGTCTCCGGTGACGGCGAGGTCGCCAAGGTCGAGGGCAGCTTCAACGACCGGGTCTCGCTGGACCACAAGGCGCAGAGCAGCCGGCTCGTGTTTAAGAGCGTGGAAATCGCCGACGAAGATACATATCTGTGTGAAACCACATTTTTAGAGCCCTCCGAGTCGTGCGACAACTCCGGGGCGTATAGTATAGCACTCAATGTTTACGGTAAGTATCGGGAAAACCTTCTTGATTCCAGGTGAATTCACTAAAAACTGATTGAAAAGAGAACATCAAACATGAATTTCATAGTGTTAGAACTTAAAAGTACCATGATTCTCCATCCAAATGAAATCTCAGTACATTTTGCTGGAGACGCATGGTGCTTCATGATGAATGTATGTACCGAACTCCGATATATTTTTTGTTTTGAAAAATCATACCTCAGAATCCTGTTGATGTATTTTCACCATTTTAAACGCTACGTAAAACATCCCGAAAAATCCTAAAACAATATTCTCAGCAGTAAACTCTTTGGTCTGTAGACCTCCGAATCATCAACAAAAGTTTTCATTTGACCGGCAAGTGTATTCAGCAATGCTTTAAAAAAATCTTAGTATTGTTCATTAAAAGCCCAACCAATTACCTTTGTGTTGATACGTAGCGAGCTAAAATTGGTTCAGCCGTTACGAGGATATGAATTTTTTTTAAATGTGTTTTTTTTTTGCGAAACTCGTTATTTCGGATAGGTTCACTCTTATCACCAAACAAAACATAAAGGTCTAATAATTTCCAACCATGCCATATTTAAGCCAAAATCGAAGCACTTTTGATCTGGATTCTGCTGGTCTGACGTGGAATCCCTAAATGCTCAAAATTTTTTTTTTTTGCAATATGGGTATCAAACAACGAAAAATTGTATATTAAATTTTAATACACTCGATTTTTTTTCTGAAAAATGCATAAACATGAAAATAAAATTTACACAAAATATGGTTTTTTTATTTAAAATAAAACAAAATTTGAATTCAACTGACGCAAAATTGTATATGAATATTCAATACATTTACAATACTACATTTTTAGCAAAATACCGCAACTTTTTATAATCATTTCAAAAATTCAAGTAAAAACATAAAATACAAAATTTTGCATCGTTTGATTTCCAAAAACTTGTGGAATTACACTTAAAACACTAATGGTAATGAAAATCTTTGCAAAATGTTGCGTCATTTGTTACCTATATTGCAAAGTTTAAATTTTAGAGTTTTTTTTAAATATGGAATCCTGAGAAAACTTTAGAATTAGATACTTAAGAGGCAGTATTTATAATGGGTCGGTTTGTTCTAGAGGTCGTATCGAGGTGCTCTGATTTGGATGAAACATTCAGCGTTTGTTTTTCTATACATGAGATGAACTCATTCCAAATATGAGCCCTCTACGACAAAGGGAAATGGGGTAAAACGGGCTCGCATTTCCGTAAAACTTCATCAATTCCAACTCTCTTAAATGCATTCGAAAGGTCTTTTTAAGCACTTCAAATTGTGCCATAGACATCCAGGATTGGTTTGATTTTTTCTCATAGCTTTTGCAAATTACTGTTAAACATGGATTTTTTTAAAACCTTAATATCTTTTTGCAACAGCCTACAACACCCATACTCCTAAAGGTAAAAAGTTAGGGAATTTCATGGACTATAAGCCTAAGGTATTAACTTTTTGGCTAATCGCAGTTTTTCTCATAGTTTTTCGATTTTTCTATAACAAACATTTTACAACAGTGTTTCTCAACCTTTTGTGTTCCATTCCCCCCTTGGATGATTTGCAAGAACTTCATTCCCCCCCCCTCCTTCCCCACTTTATTTTGAAGTTATTGGTTTCAATGCACAAATATAATCACAAATTTTAGATGTTTGCAAAATGATCGCAATTATCATAACAAATTGATGCGTAAACTACTAAATAAACTAAAGAACAGACAACGCAGGTTTTATTTTTTAAATGCGCTGTGATTTACATTTGCTGTCCATTTTTATAAGAACGCAAATTTCACTTAAAGATTTCTAAAGATTAGTACATTTTTTTTTAAATTTATTTGAATGAATTAAAAGTCACAGAAGTTTTTATTTTTGATATTTTGTCTTTAACTGCTCATATTTGATTCAATAAATCTGACAAAAAATATCTAGTGACAGTTCTAATAAATTTGTTTCTGATTATTTTAACTAAACTACTCTTGTTTAATATGCAATTTAGTGTTCTGCTAATACTCTGATCCATTAAAAAAATAATGATAAAAATGCTTAGAGTGTTTGGAATTAGACAAAAACTTTCAAAAATATTACTTGAAAAAAAAAAAAAATTTAAGCTTGAAGGTTGCAAAAATTCACAGCAATTTTTATAAATAGTATTCTCAAAAAAATTAAAAAATTAAAAACTCTAAAAGAACGTCTCCAAAAAAATAAAAAATACAAATGCCTGAGAAATATTGAAAAAATCATTTTGAATTGTTCCAATAAATGTCAAACAACACTTTAAAATTGAATTTTAGGATAAAACTAATGTCTTTTTAGCTAATCAAAGAAACTGATAGTTGCATAGAATCGTGAAATAATGATTTATGTTTTTTTTTTTGCAAATACGTTTAAAGACATTGAATTTCTCTTGAATCCTCATTCCCCCCTAGAATGGTCAAATTCCCCCCCCCCCGGGAGGAATTCCTCACCGGTTGAGAAACACTGTTTTACAAGGTTAGTTTTTGCCCTGTAGGCCGCCATAGCGGCACTTTTTGGTCTCAATTTTGTCATATCCGGAATCGAGTTGCTTTGGTGAATTTGAACGTTGCGCGTCGCGATCAACACGCCGGATTTTCGTTGCCGTTTCCGTCTTTGTTTCCCCCCGATTGTGTGTGTATTTCGACCCGGACGATTTCGCGATGTTGACAGTTGCTTTGGAGAATTTGAACGGTGCGCGTCGCGGTCATCTCGCAGGATTTTCGATGCCGTTGCCGTCTTTGTTGTCCCCCCGATTGTGTGTGTATTTCGGTCCGGGCGGTTTCGCGTTTTCGCATTTTAGTTGGTTTTATCTTTCCACAGCCGGCTGTCTAAGATTGAATCATTTATGCTAAACTCAACACCAAATAATCGGGAATAGTCTCATCCGCATACTCCGACTGTTTGCCTTGAGAATGCATAATACATCACACCATTAAACAAAATTTATTGATTATTGGGTCGCATCATCATCCTCTATGTTGAATCCTGGCCATTACCCTTACCCACTAACAAAATCCCAAGTAGAAGTAGTTTTCCGGCACACGTGGGGGTGTGGATATCGTATAGAACCCACCCTTTGTAGCAACCTGTGCTAACTAACATTCCCGTCCCAATCCCCCGAGATCTACAAACTGACATGGCGGGCGCCGTTGGTGGCCAACGACTGTTACCTATTTGCTCCAGATCTAGTTTTAATGATCTTGATGTTTTATCTTCTCAGCGCATTCATACATGCTGTTAATAAGGGAAACACCATTAGATCGTTCAAGCGTATGGTCGGTTGTATTGATAGGATATTACGGTCCTGTTCAGCAACGGAGAAGGACAACCATGGGTGGTCTCTCATGCTCATGCTCAATTTTGTCATATCCGGAATCCTTGGACAATTTCACGTAAGTTAGAAGTAAACGACGTCCCATACAAAGGGGTATGCCCTGTTCGTGGACTCGCTCTTAAGGTTTAAAAAAAATCAATTTTTGACAGTAATTTGCAAAAGCTGATAGTAATTAACTATTCTGGGGTTAAATATAAGACGAGCACATGGAGTCCCTTAGGGGGATTGCTCCATAGGGCGGCACACGTATCTACCAGGAGATTTCTCACACAAAGACAAACCTTTCATACTCACGTGAACCACACTAATTTTTAACCAAAGACTAATATTTAGGATTTTAAATAAATAGGACAAACACAGCTTGATTGAGACCACATTTTAACTTTTATTTAGATTTTAAGACTTTCAATAATTTTAAGAACTTTTAGGGGTAATAAATTAAGGGAAAGACGGGGGGATTTGTTTTAATGTGTATTTGTGTACGTAACTTGCATGCATGCGTTTTATCGTGGGGATCCTGATGCTCGGTGGCCGGCTTGTTGCGTCGCTGTCTTGGCTGCTGCTGCTGGTCGGGTTCCGGAACAGGAGGGAACGAACGGCGGGTCCGGTTGGACCGCCGAGAGGGCGTCTTCTTCTTGGCTTCGCCCCAGAGGGCCACGTGGTGGTGTCGGCGCGGCCTCAGAAGGAGACCGCCAAAGAACGTGATCGCGGACCCTTTGTGTAGCGGAGGGTCAAGTTCGCGGGTCCGGAGGGTGGTGCACGCGCGAAAGGGGGGGAAGCGGTCGATCCGAGCGAGGTACCACTAGGGGAGTCTTTGACTCGGGGGCTGGCCAACAGATTCGAATTGATGAAGTTTTACGGAAATGCGAGCAATTTTGAGATTTTTTATGTTTTTTCGACCTCAAACTTCAAAGCCCGTTTTACCCCACTTCCCTTAGTCGTAGAGGGCTCATATTTGGCATGAGTTCATCTCATGTATAGACAAACAAACGCTGAAAGTTTCATTCAAATCGGAACACATTGGTGAAAATCTCGCTCTCAAAGCTTTAAAGTAGCGGAAATATTTAAAAAAAAAATGAGCCTTATGACTACGGCTTTTCGTAAATATTAAAAATTTTACACAACTGAAATACTGTAAATTTATAAAAAAAAATCTTCGTTTAAATTGCAAACTATGAAAATTTCAAAGTATTTTGTGAACATTTTAATTTACGAAAAATAGTCGTTTGATATACATATCGCAAATTATGAAAATTTGAGTTTGTTTTTCAAACTACGGTTTTTTTTTAAATGAGTATTTCAAATGCGTTCTAAAACGTCGCACAGTGGGCGAAATGGAACCCAAAATCGGACTTAATTGAACGCGGCTGGTTCCCTGGTATGAAAAATAGTGTTTCTTATGTAAAAAAATCCGGGAAATCGATTGGTGATGGTTTCATCCACCGCACGAAACGGCAAAGGGTCCATTTTGCCCCAATTCCCCATTTTTCTACATTTTTTCATGAAAATCGGTATGTATTTAGAGCGGAGGCTTTATACGGCCATTCAAAATGCACTTAACTTATGTGAAAATGTTCCAGGAATCCATTAAAAATAACCACTTGCACCGCAAAAATCATCTAGGGTCCATTTAACCCCAATTCCGCTTAAAAAGCATTTTTGGCCGTTTTCAAATGTTCGGTCAGATTTTAAAAATTAGAAAATATTTTTATCGTAAAGATTAGACAATTTTACATAAGAATGACGATTTGCACTTGATAGTTTGACACATTTATGTTGAGAAAAATAAAAATTATGTAAAAGGCAGTTTATTCTGCGTTTGGGAAAATAGGCCCATAACTGTTTCTTTAATCTTTTTATTATGTTTAATTTCTATATCAACAAAAATGTAGAAAAATGGGGAATCGGGGCAAAATGGACCCTTTGCAGTTTTGTGCGGTGGATGAAACCATCACCAATCGATTCCCCGGATTTTTTTACATAAGAAACACTATTTTTCATACCAGGGAACCAGCCGCGTTCAATTAAGTCCGATTTTGGGTTCCATTTCGCCCACTGTGCGTCGTTTGATAGCCATATTGCAAATTATGACAACTTTGGTTTTTTCAAAAAATGTGGTATATTGTGAAAGTTTCGGTATTTTACACTAAAATGTTTCGATAATTCAAAATCAATTACAAATTTGTCATCGTTTGATACCCGAATATAGAATTTTAAAATTATTTAGATTTTCGTTTTTTTTGTTCAGGCTCAAAAATCAGGGGGCAAAGAACTTTAAAATTCAAATGAAAATTCTAGAGCAGTGAACTGTAATGAATTTCTGTGTTTGAAATCATTTTTAGCATGTTTGGGTTTGCTGATTTTTTTTTTAATTTTTGGAATATTTTAGGTGTACAGTACCGCAAAAAGTTTTTTTTTCATTAAATCTTACATTTTTGATAACTAATGGTTGCTAAACAACTGAACTAGTGTAAAATTCATGTTTAAACACTTTTTCATTCAAATGTGAAGACCATGGCTTGTTTTTTCAATTGTTATATATTTTTTAAAGTTTTCTTTTATAAAAAAAGGTTTAAGTTTGTTACTAATGGATAAACTGCATTTTAAAGTTTGAATCCTTTTTGTCAAATCAATGTCCGTTTCACTTCAGTTGTTTTTGTTGCAGAGTGTTCATAATTTGCCGGAGTTTATCTCAACACAGTAAAAAAAAACATGATAATAAATATATTACATCTGGGAACGGGTACACCTGTATGTCAGATAAAAAGCTTGTAATTTTACCTCTGAAAGTGTCAAATTTTACCACTTTTCTATTGTAATGTCACTTTTTCAGTCTAAATTGAGGTAAAATTACATTTTAATGGAGGTAATATCGAACCTTCCAAAACAAAACCTTCCAAATTTACACAATTTTTCATCGTGAAGCTGAAAATTTCGTTCAAATCGATAATCTCGGGGAAGTTTGGTAAAATACTTTAATAAAAATAAAACTCCTTAAAACTGTTTTTCAAGGTTTAATGAATACCAAATTAGGATATGGGTTGGTGCTGTCTACTCCTTATTTGTTGAAATGTCGTCAATTTTTCCCTTTTTATCATTTTAGTTCATGCTGTTTTAGCAACATATTTTTCTGATGCAATATGTCATTTGCTAGTTTATTTATAGGCATGAAATGAAACTATTGAAATCAAAATCGTCACATTTCCGACATCATTGAGTCATTTTTGATGGCCCTCGGCAGCTATTTTTAGACACTTTAAAAGCTAGCCATTCGGCACTTCAACATTGCAAATTTCATCCGAATCGCTGACATAGATTTGTTTGATAGGCATCACTGCGTTCTACGAATCCGGTTCTAATTGATGGAGTTCGGCACAAAAGCTGTTCGATGTGTGTGTGGAACTCAACGGTGGCACAGGTTAACTGAAATTTTAAATCATGTTTCCAGGTGTGCCTTTGTTCCACTAAATTGAACAGCAAATTGATAAAATGACAGTTGCATTCATGCATGAATAATTTGTTTGAAACAAAAATCTAATGAAATGCAATGATTTCCACGCATTTTTTCATTGTTCACATTTTTAATAAATAGAAACTGTAACTGATTGGCACGATGGAATATTTTGCATTCTGTTCCATAAATTTCACTTTTCAGCCCGAAACAGATGCTAATTAAAATTGATGAACCGTTCGATGCGCGGAACACCCTTTTTTCAAACTTAACCGGAAATGTTCCGTGATAAATGATACTTGAATCGCAGTAGCCTTTAATTATCAGATGAAAACAGCATCAGAAGTGAAACACCCAGTTTTTTTCCTGCCTTGCAGCAGGCCTCTGTTTATCACTGGGCGCTCTCACCGCCTACCTTGATTACATCGAGGACCCACACTAATGAAGGATACTTCATTCAGTTACACTTTTTTTCCTCTCACTTTTATTTCTTCCTTCTCCTTTCTCTTTTCAGCCATTCCCTCAGTAATAGCACTTCAGGATGGCAGTAGGAATAGTATTAAGAACGGTTCCCACGTCGGGCCGATGCGGGAGGGTCAGGATCTGCAAGTCGTTTGCGAAGTATACGGCGCCCGTCCAGCACCTGTGATAAGTTGGCACCGGTCGGGGGGTGTGGTGAGGGGTGAGTATATTTTTTTTCTCCGTGACTTTTCTTTGCTTGGTTTCCTTAATTTACTTACCCATTTGTGTTGTGTTGTGTGTGTGCCCCGCGCTGAACCAAAAGTCACTCCCAAAGGGACTATGCGCGGAGGAAAGTTTTTTCGCCTGCTGAGTTGTGAAAGAAGTTGTTGATTCATGCGTTTGGAAGTTGGAATGAAAGGACATTGTGTGGACGAAATAGTTTTAGACTCTTGGAAGGTGTGGAATATTGAAGAGAACATGTCCCATTGTTATCCGAGCATTCGTTGGAGAAGGTTGTCTGATTCAACATGACTCGTCGCGTCCCGGCGCAAAACGCCGGCAATATCGCCCTACCTGCGGCTCAAGCAGGCAAAAAAGTGGGAATTTCCAAAAGGAAGGTTGAGGCCTCAACTGATGGCCAAAAACCGGGGATTTCCAAGAGGAAGGTGCTTTTGGAAGTGACATCGAACAGCAAAAAGACGAAAAAGAGCGACGGTACTGTACCGATGGATGAGGAGGAGGAGAACTCTTCGTCGCACGAGGAGCAGCTTTTGAAGAACAACAAGTTCGCTGGACTGCCTGACGAGGACCAGGTAGCGGAAGGAAAGGAGAATGAAGTGAAACAGCGAAAGGAGAAACTGCCTCCTTTTTATGTACGGCAATCAGCAGCAACGATCGACTTTCGAGCGGGGCTGGTTGAACTCATCAAGTCTGGGAAAGTCCAAGGCAACATTCGTCTGTGTCAGGACGGATTTAAGGTGCTGGTGCAATCCAGGCAGCACTATCAACTGGTCAAGAAATACTTGACCGAAAACGAGGCGGAGTACTTTACCCATGATGTCGCCATGGATAAGCCGTACAAAATCGTCGTCAGAGGTCTGTACGACATGCCAGTGGAGGAATTAGCTGCCGAGCTAAAAGTTTTGAAACTGGATGTGTTGGCCGTGCACAAAATGAGCCGACGCAACAAAGACATCAAGTACCGTGACCAGCTCTACCTGCTGCATTTGGCTAAGGGATCGACGACGCTTCCTGAGCTGAAGGCAATCCGAGCGGTTTTCAACATTATCGTGTCGTGGGAGCGATACCGACCAGTGCACCGTGACGTCACACAATGCTTCAACTGCCTGGGTTTCGGGCACGGAGGTAAGAACTGCCACCTGAAGCGTCGTTGCGCCAAATGTGGTACCGATGCGCACATCACATCCCAGTGCATCCAAGATTCGCTGGTGAAGTGCCTCAACTGCAACGGTGAGCACTCGTCAACTGACCGAAAGTGCCCCAAGAGAGCTGAGTTCGTGAAAATTCGGCAGCAAGCATCGACGAAGAATCAGCCTCAGCGTCGTAGAACTCCTCCAGCCCTGGTGGAGCAAAATTTTCCACCTCTTCAACCGCGACGCCAGGTCCCGAACTTGGCACCGTTGCCGTTGGATCCCAGGAAGAGAGCTGAGATGAATCAACCGCTGCCGGGTTCCAGCCAGGAGCCGAGACCGTCACCACCGGGCTTCAGCCAGGAGCCAAGACCAACCCAAGAACCAGCAGTTGAGGAAAATAGTAATGATCTTTACACCTCAACCGAACTCCTCAATATTTTCAAACAGATGTCCGCTGCACTGCGTGGATGCAAAACCAAGACCCAGCAGATTGAAGTGCTGACCTCGTTCGTCATCCAGTATGGATCGTAGGTCCCTCAAGCTGCTGAATTGGAACGCTTGCTCCATTAGGAGGAAGAACTTAGAGCTGGTGGATTTTCTTCGCGAGAAGGAGATCGACGTAGCTGCCATCACGGAAACTCATCTGAAGCCCGGTGAAAAAGTTTATCTGCAAAACTACAAGATCGCGACGCAACTCGACAGGACCACCTCTGGAGGAGGAGGTGTGCTTGTCGCTGTTCATCGTGATCTCAAGCCACGCCGGCTGCCACACTTCAAGCTGAACATCATCGAGGCCGTTGGGGTGGAAATTCCCACTTCGGTTGGCCCAGTACTCTTCATTGCTGCATACTGCCCACGTCAGGTGAATTCCAGAGATGGTTCAGCAGCAAAACTGAAGAGCGATATCCAGAAGCTGACACGGCGGAGCGCAAAGTACATCATCGCTGGTGACCTCAACGCGAAGCATGAAGTTTGGGGCAACAGCAGGAGGAATCGGAACGGAGTGATTCTGCACAACGATCTGCAAAACGGATACTACAACGTTGTGAGTCCGGATCGTCCAACGAGGGTGGCTCGGTCTGGGAATCACTCAATCATCGACTTCTTCATTACCAATATGGCTGAGAACGTGGCTCATCCTGAGGTGTTTGAAGAGCTGAGTTCTGATCACTATCCGGTGGTTGTGGAGGTTGGAGCTTCCGTTACTCCGCAGCGGCAACCAACCCGGAAAGATTACCACAACGTTGACTGGCAGCAGTTTCAGCAAGTGGTCGACAGCAACATCGACTATGATCAACACCCGGAAACTTCTGCCGATATTGATCGTTCGCTGGAGGTGATCCAGCAGGCTATCAACCAAGCAGAGGCTGCCAACGTTCGGGAGGTTCCTGTTAATTTTAAGGTAACTGATATTGACGTAGATACTAAACACTTGATAAGACTAAGGAATGTTTATAGGAGACAATATCAACGGACTGGGGACTATGACAAAAAGATTTCAGTGAACAATTTGAACAAAATCATACAAGACCGACTTGACAATATCAGAAATCAAGAATTTTCAAAACATGTAAGCCAGCTTGGGAATTATTCAAAACCATTTTGGAAACTTTCTAAAGTTCTTAAAAACAAACCAAAGCCTATTCCTCCTCTTATTGTTGAGGATTCTCCCTTGATTACATCCGAGGAAAAGGCAAATGCACTTGGGCTTCATTTTGTTAGTTCTCATAATCTTGGCGCTTCCATGACCAGCCGTAAAGAAACATCAGTTGCCAATAGTATTTCAACAATCAATGACTCTACCTTTGAATTTCCTGCAGATTCCCATGTTTCTGGTGAGGAAGTCAAAGTTGCAGTAAAACAAATGAAAAATATGAAAGCTCCTGGCTTTGATAACATTTTTAATCTAGTGTTGAAAAAACAGAGTGATCAGTTCTTTCAACATCTAGCCAATATTTTCAATAAATGTTTGCAACTTGGTTACTTCCCCACCAATTGGAAACTGGGCAAAGTCATACCAATTTTGAAGCCTCAAAAAGATCCAACATCGCCAACAAGTTATCGTCCCATTAGTCTTTTGAGTAGTCTGTCCAAACTCTTTGAGAAGGTCATCTATTCAAGGCTTTTGGATTTTACCAACGATAATAATATAATTTTGAATGAGCAGTTTGGCTTCCGTAAGGGACATAATACTGCTCATCAGCTTACGAGAGTAACCAAAATCATCAAGCAGAACAAGCTTGAGTCTAAATCAACTGCTATGGCTTTGTTGGATGTTGAGAAGGCTTTTGACAATGTTTGGCATGATGGTTTGATACATAAACTGTATTTGTACGGTTTTCCAATGTATCTTATCAAAATTACCCAGCACTATCTTTCGGAGAGATCGTTCAGAGTTTTTCTGAATGGGATTGCTTCTGGATTATTCAACATTGATGCTGGGGTTCCCCAAGGAAGTATTCTTGGCCCACTTCTGTACAATATTTTTACATCTGATTTGCCTACTCTTCCTGGTAATGGTGTGTTGTCACTTTTTGCTGATGACACTGCCGTTATTTATAAGGGTAAAATAACCAGATATTTAGTTGGCCGTCTTCAGAAGGGTCTTGACGTTCTTTCCGAATACTTTGGCGACTGGAAAATTCGTATAAATGCAGCAAAAACTCAAACCATCATTTTTCCTCTTTCCAAATCGGCCAGATTTGTCCCAAAGGATGATGTTTTGATAAAAATGAATGATGTTTCGATACCCTGGTCAAAGGAAGTTGTCTACTTAGGTCTCATACTTGACTCGAAACTTTTGTTTCGGCAGCATGTAGACAAAATATTGAACAAGTGCAGCATTCTCATCAGGTGCTTGTACCCTTTAATTAACAGAAAATCAAAGCTTTCTTTGAAAAATAAGCTAGCAGTTTACAAACAAATAATTTACCCCGTTATTGAGTATGCAGTACCTGTTTGGGAGTGTTGCGCTAGAACTCATAAATTGAAGCTCCAGCGTGTCCAAAACAAGGTACTCAAAATGGTTTTGAATGTTCCTGGCTGGACAAGATCAAGTGAGGTTCATGAATTAGCAGAAGTAAAAATGTTGGATCAGAAGATTCAAGAGAAATGTTTGAAATTCAGGGAAAAATGTGCTATTTCTGAATACCCCTTGATTCAAGGATTGGTTTAGTTCATTGTAAGTTTAAGTTAGTTTTAGGTTAGGTTATGTTTTCTTAACATTTTTTTTTTCCTCATTGTACCTAGTGTTACAAAAATGATAAATCATATACTTTTTAAGTTATGAAAATGAACAGTGTTTAAATCACGAAAAGCAAATTAAAGCTGAAGAGCCACAGCTGACCACTTATTATGTAAACCAAATGTAATTATTATAAGAAAGATTCAATAAAGTATATTTAATTCAAAAAAAAAAAAAGAGAACATGTCCAACAAAAAGATATTATGAAATGTTTAATGAAATTCCATAATCTTCTATCATAATTTTGATTTTTGAACAACACTGTAAAAAAAATCATGGTAATATTACATCATGGTAATATAAAAATCATCTGTATTTTTTGTGCTTATGCCAGCAGAAAATATTTTGAACATTTTTATACAAAACTAGCCTTACCCGGCAAACTTCGTCCTGCCCTTTTTGGTTTCCTGACGTTTCTTGCTTGCTTGCTAATTCAGCCTCCTGTGATCAAAATTTGATTTTACGTAAATTTTTACATACAATCTGCCGATGCTCCGGAATCGGTTCCAGAGTGGCCAAAGTGTCAATTAGTTAGCGTATAAACCTTCCTTTGGCTTATACGAACCCAACGCAACAAAGAGCACCTCGATCCGACGCTCCGTATTGAACTGATTCGCGTTCGAACAAAACCGTCGAATTTTTTTATATATATAGATAGATAGATATGACAAATTATATAAAGGAGAAAAGTTATCTTAACAAAACAAAGAAACATTTCATTTATTGTAATTCTGCGTATCAAATTAGGTTTGTTGGTCCCTTTAGCAAACACGTCCCCCACAACCCTGTTAGCCAGCATGGCCTACTACCGGCGTTCTGCGGTGTGTCGTTCCCGAGTAAACGCCCGCCGTTACAATTTTTGCCCCGTTAATTTTGATTAAACATGGCCTACTACAGTTTGCTTGTTTTTCCCACCCCGTCACCCGTTTCAACAATTCGCCGTTCTCCCGTTAATCCCTTTTCGCTTCCCGCCTTCATCCCCAGATTCCCAGATTGTGGAGGACCATAATGGGCTGTTCACGGTGAAGTCTACATTATCGCTCACCCTGTCACGGCAGGAGCTCGGCTCCACCTACAACTGCCGGGTCGAGATGAAAGAGTTGCAGCTGGTTGTGGATAATCATTTTCATATCGATTTACAAGGTGAGAAATGGTGCCTTCCGGCGTGGGCTCTACCATGTTGGGAAGTGTGAAAAATTTAATTTTATGTTGTTGTTGTTTTTTTTTGCAGTGAGACCTACAAAGATCAATTTATCTGGTGTCGAACATCACACGGTACAGGGTACCAAAGTTTTACTCCAGTGCAAGGTAAGCCAATTGCCCACCCAACCGAACCGAAAATGCCCCAAAGTCTTTACCGATGGTCCCATTTTCCTCATTTTCCGTTCCACCCCCATAAATGATTGCGTGCCGAAGGGCAAGTAAATTGAATAAATTTGAATAATTAAATTTACTTTTACACCTTTTCCCCCATCCCGACACTGCTCTGTGTGTGTGTGTGTCACTTCCGGCGGCGGTGTTGATGTTCTGTCCCCTTGCCCAGGTGAGTGGCGCTAGGCCGGCTGCCAACATGACCTGGTACAACACGTCCAAGCTGATATCGGACGAGGACACCGGCCGTGCGGACCAGCTCACCAGCATCAGCACGAAAACGGTAAGGAAAATATGTTTTAACAACTTGAACAACTCCGCGGGGTTCGGTGATGACGGTCGCGAGCGAGCCCCGATGCAATCAATGCCATCAGCCAACAATCGCAATCGTAGTAGTCTGGGATAATAAAAAGGGCCGTTTCGTTTCGTTCGCAAAACAGAACAATCGGTGAATGAAGCTTTCATCAGAGATTGCGATCGTAGTAGGCGCGCGGGCGCTTGCGACGCAGGAAGGATTTTTATTGTTACCCCTCGGGAAGTGGGGGTGGGTGGAATGTTGTAAAATGAGATGCTTACCCCCACGATATCAAAATAGAGGAAGGTAGAAAGAGGGAGACGTTATTGTTTGTAGAGTGTAATTGTGGATCCTGTTTCGATGGGGGCCGGCTTACTCTATTAGTTTTTACGACCAATTCAAATTTAGTGCGGATTTGGTCGTCGGTTACGGCGGGAGGAAAATGCAGCAAAAAGTGCTGTTTAGGTGATTAGGAAGCATATTCAACAGCTTTTTAGTACGTGACGGTAGGTGTGTGTGTATGTGTGTGCTAGATAGAATCAAGCAACCATGTGCAAATTGAGATCATTAGCCCCCGGGGGGGAGAACGTAGTAGGCGTTTGATGATGGTCGAGGGAGATATTTTAGTTTTTTCGAATTATAGGTGTAATTTAATAGCTGCTTAAGTGCTCGTTTCTTATTTATATAAAATATCAATTCTCAACATTTTGAAAATTTTGGTTATAAAAAAAGAATACAAACGGTGATGAAAAAAAGTTAGCATAGACAATTTGACAAACGCAATTTCGGTGTTATTTTTTCTCATTTGGTTGAATTTTCAATTTAAAAACAAGCTACTTTTTTTACAAAACTAAAAAATCATTATCCATTATGAAAAAAGTACTATGGTGAAATCAAATTGAATTAACATCATTTTATTCATTTTGTTTAAAATTAAACTTGAAGAATAAACCAATTGGATATGGAACATAAATGTTTAATAAATATGAAAATTACATTTCTTTTTTTTTTCTTTTTTTTTTAAGCTTATGTTTTGAAACAAAGCCATTTAAGCAACTTTCCGATTTTTTTCAAAATATTCTTCTCGATTTCAGAAACATGATAGAATTTATTAAAGCTTTTCAGTGATTTTTTTAAACATGCTTATACATAAAAAAATCCCAGGTGTCATTTAGAACATACATCACGTTTCTGGAAAATAAATTATTAAGACCATTCAAAGGTCGTTAAAATGACAAAAATAAATCGGTTAATGTTTTTAGCCGATCTTAATATATTTTAGGAAATGACACAGAACTTGCTAAAATTGAATTAATTTCGAATTATTATTTGCGGAATTTTAGTATCAAGAATAAAATTTTCAAAGAACTAGACTTATAGAAATCTTATTTTGGTAATTTCCTAATATTGGGTCAAAATTTTAAATCTCAATTTTTTTTTTAAATAAGTAGAAAAGTTCACAATTGAAAAGGATACACGTAATTGAAACATTAAGGTGAAACGGGAAGCTCCGCCATCGGGACAACACAACACGAGTTTTTGAAAACAGTTTGAAGGAAAATACCGTAACTCAAACAAGGTCGATAGCAAGCAATATGTCGAGTTCAGAAATTAATTTAAGGTGAACAGAAGTTATCCATGAGTTGGCGTCCCGTTTCACCTTAATAGGCTGCATCAGCAAAGTCCGATCCACGAAGTCAAATAAAAACTGAGCATTTTTCGTAAAATTTCCTTTTTGCCTTCCTCACTTTACTGAGGAAAGGCTATAAAATCACTCGAAAAACGAACTTCTTAATTTGATCTCCTAGACCCACCTTCACGTATACATATCGACTCAGAATCAAATTCTGAGCAAATGTCTGTGTGTGTGTGTGTGTGTGTGTAGGGATGTGGGTCTGTGCACCAAAAAATATGCACTCGATTATCTTGAGACTGGCTAAACCGATTTGGACCGTTTTGGTCTCATTCGATCCGTCTTGGGGTCCCATAAGTCCCTATTGAAAATTATGAAGTTTAGTTAAGTACTTCAAAAGTTATGCTAAAAAAACGATTTTGACTAAAGTCCGGAAGATTGTAAAAAGGGTGGTTTTTGTAAGAAACCCCGTCATGCTATACATTTTTAGAAAGGTATTTGAAAGACCTTTCTAACGCGTCCAAGACATTGAAGATCTGACAACCCTATCAAAAATTATAAGCACTTAAGTGTTATTTATGCACTTTTTGGAGGCCGGATCTCAGATATTTTGATGAAAACGTTGTCCGGATCTCTCATGCAACCTGTCGTTGGATAGGTCATCAAAAGACCTGTCCAATGCGTTCAAGACATTGAAGATCTGACAACCCTATCAAAAGTTATAAGCACTTAAGTGTTATTTAAGCACTTTTTGGAGGCCGGATCTCAGATATTTTGATGAAAACGTTGTCCGGATCTCTCATGCGACCTGTCGTTGGATAGGTAATCAAAATACCTTTTCAACGGGCACGAATTAGATTGGAGATCTGACTACCCAATCATAAGTTGTAAGCACCTAAGTGCCCTGCAATATGAAGCTCTGACTACCCAATCTAGTGGTATGAATAATGAGTCAAATTGATAAAACACTGAAAAACACCGCCCTTTTGTGTCTTTTTTGGATAGCACCCTTTAAATGTGAGGAAGGCACCAACCACCCTAGGGTGGATTAAGTAACGTTTTTATGTTTGATTTGGAATTAAAACAATATTTCAGTTTTTTTTTTCAAACATTTAAAGCTTCGTTACCAGATTTTGCACCGGAGAAATACTTGTAAAACCTATCATTATATAAATTTTGAATTTTTAATTTGTATGAAACAATTTTCATCGATTTCTTATGACACAAGTCTTCATTAGGGCGTCCCAAGAAAAAATGAAAAGTTGTCAAATCTTCGGTGCTCACCCCTAGAATGATAGATTAGGATGTCAGGAACAATGTTTTCATAGAACAAAAAAAAAACCCAAAAATGGTTTACAACTCGCGCGTGGAGCTTGAATGAAAAAAGTGCATTTTTCGAGTATTTTTCAGAAATGCACGTAACAATCATGCTAAAGTCATCCGAATTTGGCCGCCTTGGGCTCAAAGTTATAGTTTAATGTCCCCTGAACAAATTCCTGTACAGACATAGTCCATAAAAGTTTGTGTTTGGGCATGACATAACGTTTTAGGGAGAAAAATTTGTATTTTTTAAGCTGAAAATTTTTAAAAATCGCTCCTCACAACGAGCCAAAAAATTTTGCAGCCAAAACTAATGCATTATAGGAAATTGTATGGACATCATTTTGTTTTTTTTTTTTTAAATTCAATTTTTGTTCACGCAAAGCCGAGATATTTTAATTTTAGTGAACAAAAAGTGACGAATTTTAATAATTCTTAGTATGTAAGCGTTTTTAGCATAAAACATGGGCTACTATGATTACAAACGAGAAGACATATATTTGGATATTTTTATATTGCTCGCTCAAAAACTATATTTGTTAAAAACATTTCATGAAAAAACATGAGATTTTCTCACAATGTAACGTAGCTTTAAATGTTTTATTTTTTTTTGGGACGGCCTTGTCTTCATGTATAGAAATTTAGGGCTGTCCATAGTTAAAGTGGCAATATTTTAACACTTTTAAGGATTAGGACAAATACTAAATTTTGACTTCTCCTTTTTTTATTTTTTGTAATGTTTCAGAAGACAAAAAGACCCAACTTTTGAGCTATGACGAATGTTTAGTTTTGGCCAAGAATTTGGAAAAATATGTTTTTTTAAGTATTGAAAATGCACAAAAAAAAACAATTTGAGAAAAATAATGACTTTATTAGAAAAGGACTTTTTCAATATTTGGTTTTTGAGATATAGCCATTTTTATCTTAAATTATGTGTCATGCTCGCCAACTCACACGTGATCGGAAAAAGTTGCCCAGACCCTTTTTCGATTTTCATGAAACTTTGTTCTTAGGAGTAATTTTTGATCACGAATCTGAGGTCCGTTTTTTGATATCTCGATATCACCATTTCAAGCTGCAAATTATTGATAACCTTTTTTCGAATGTTCAAAAATGTAAGGAGTCGTACCGCCCCGCCGTAACGAGATATCGAGAGGAGTTTTGGTATCCACTGTTTGAGTTGGCGACGAATTACCCTTATGCAATAAATTGTCATTTTAAATGTAAAAAAATAGTGTCACCCTCGTCTATCTTTGAAAAAAATAATATGAAAAGCTGTGAACACTCAAAAGGATTTGCTTTTTTAAACATTATTAATCCGACCTTTGGTTGCTAAAATATTGCCTTGCAAAAAAAATGTAAATGAACAAAAATGAGTTTTTTGAAGTTCTACCCAATTGACCCTAAATTTACAATCGATATAATTTTGGAAATTATTGATCAGCTTCTCAATAATTTTAAATTTTCTCAACGTTTTAAAAATAAAACATTTTCAGATTTTCAAAAATCACGACAAACATTTCAAAACGGCCTCAATTTTATTAAAATGAGGAACAATAATGTCTAACCTAACATTCTATATTATTTTCATGCTGATTGGATATGCCAGTAAAAAATTTTAGTTTGAATGTTAATAAGATTTGTATTACTTTTTTTGATAAACTGATTTCAAATATTTACTTCAATTTAGATTGCAATAAATTCAATAACACTGTTTCATTTGGTGAAAACACACCTATGCGCTTTTACTCTTTTGAGCTCATATTTTGTCCTCAAACTTTCAATCTATTCGATAAATCCAAACAGTCCATTAACTTTTCATCACTTAATAATCCCCAAAATGCCATCTCAGCCATCCGCTGTGCAGTCATGCAAATCTGTCGACCAAAGTTTATCTTCGAATATTAAAAATCAATAAATCTAGGCCAACACAAACATTTTCACAGTCTAAATCGATTTGATTACATCCTGTGCCAGCGGGCCAACCAACCGTCATCATCCATCCATCCATCTATCTATCCATCCTAACCTAGTTCACAGAATGGACCTGATGGTAGCAGCACCAGCAGCAGACTAAACTTTGGAATAAAGCAAATATTTTTCTACCGCTTTTCGCGTAAATTCTATCAAGCTGTGAAGTTAACAGGAAAAAAATTCTGAAACTGTAAACCCAACAAAATCGATGGCCAATTCTTCGTCAGCAGCTCTGCTGGCCAACACAACAAAAAAAATAGCCAACACAATGTGTCGTTGTGGGTCTGTGTGTGTGATTTGTTTGATTGTTACAAAAAAAAATACAAAAATAAATGTATGATCCAACCAACGGGCAATTAATCAAACCGCGTGGAATATACAGTCATCGTAGTTGGCGCTGGGGTCGCCCCATTCCAACCAATCGCGCGCGCTGACGTTCAAACCACAAACTGAGTGACTTACTGAGCTCTCTCTCTGTGTCTGTCTCGTTGGTTGAGGTTCCACACCGCAGCACCATGATTCAGTTTGGGACCGCGTTTGTTTGGATTCTGCTGCTGCCGGGGACGACGACATTGATCTTGTTTGGGATTTGGCCGCGCTGATGCTGGGGCTGTGGCGGCAAACACAAATTTCCACTCGACGACACTCCCCTAAATTTAGAATTGATTCGACTTTGATTGATACCACCCGGGCGCTGCTGCAGCAGCGGTTTTTAAGGGACGAACCTTGGGTACGCTCCAAAAGGTTGCAAGCTGCAGTTCTGTGGGAAAGTGGTAATTGATTTGGATCGTTTTTGTAGTTTTCTTCTATTTTGATTTTGGAATATGGAACTCATTAGAATAATGAAAAATTAGGTCTGTGTAAGTTTTATTAAAAGTTTATGTTTCCCTATTCTACCCTATCTAAAAATACGGGAGGAAAATTGAATGCGTGTTGCTGAACATTTAAATTGATATTGAAGAGGGTTGTGCAATCGATTGTAAAATATTTGAACCACACAGTAAAAAAATCATGGCAATATTACATCTGGGAAGGGGTACAACTATTATGTTAGAAAAA
This sequence comes from Culex pipiens pallens, assembly GCF_016801865.2. NCBI lineage: Eukaryota > Metazoa > Arthropoda > Insecta > Diptera > Culicidae > Culex > Culex pipiens. Next base: position 222,155,905 of record NC_068938.1, read on the forward strand.
ATGTGTATGTTTGCCACTTTTCAGGTATAATGTCACTTTTTCAGTCTAAATTGAGGTAATATTATATCATAAACAAGCCTTACCCGGCAAACTTCGTCTTGACGTTTAGCTTGATTTCTTATTCAGCCTCCTGTGATCAAAATTTGATTTTACGCAACTTTTCCCATACAATCTGCAGATGCTCCGGAATCGGTCCCAGAGTGGCCAAAGTGTCAATTAGTTAGCGTAAGAACCTTCCTTGGGCTTATACGAACCCAACGCAACAAAAAGCACCTCGATCCGACGCTCCGTATTGAACTGATTCGCGTTCGAACAAAACCGTCAAATATTTTTATATATATAGATGTGGTAATATTTAACCTTCCAAATTTACACATTTTTTACTGTGTAGTTACATAGTTCACATTTTATAATTTATTTATAAATAAAATTAGGCTTGAAGCTCACCCATTTTTTCTGCCATAAAATAAGTACCCCTTTCCATATATATATTACTATGATTTTTTTTACCGTGTATTCATTGTAATTTTGTGAATTCAGCTAAAATCGTTTTACACTAGAGTAATTCTCTAGTATTTCATTTTTTTCTAGATTATTAATTTGGTATTTTATGATTCAAGTGTAACATTGTCCATGCATTCGCTATGAAGAAGCCATTTTATGGTTAGGACTTTTCAGAAAAAAATGATTTGCAAAACAAATCTCGATTTGTTATTTTACTTTTTATCTCTAAAACTTAAATTGTGTAATTTGCGAAAATGCCTGTTTTTTTTTAAATTACATCTTTTGATCTTTTGCGGTAGAGTTTGTAAGGCGCAAATATTGATACCGGAGCTGTGATTTTTTCAAAAAAATGGCATTTGAAAAAAAAATATTGTTGAACAAAACATCAAAAAAATTAAGTGATTTAATATCAAATTTGGAATTAGAATTGTCCCTGCACATTTTTCGATAAAGTGCGCCAATTTCAAGATATAGGAATTTTCAAAAGACATTTTTTGAAAAAAAAAAACAGTTTACTGCAATTTGAAAAAGGATTCCTGAAAAAACATTTTCGGGAAGCTGAAAAAATTCCTACAATTTTCTTTTTTTATTTTGTTGATTGGACTGCTGGTTTTTGAGAAACAGCCTCTTGAAATTTAAATTTTGTATGAAATGAGCATTTGTCAGTGTCATTTGGCCGATGCAAATATTAAAAGTAAAAAAAAAAATTAATCCTCTACTCTGACTCTAGTCGAGGGAGAGGGGAGGCAAAAAAATAAATTACAAACCAGAATGTCAACATTAAATTGAAAAAAAGAAGAAAAATTAACTATACAAAGTTAATTTGCAATCATTAGTTTTCATAAAATGTTAGATTTGAGGAAATAAAAAAAAGAATAAAAATCTTTTTGCGGTACTGTACATTGAAAATTTCCTCGAATTCATATTGGTGTTAAATAAATCCGAACATAAAAATACATATAAATACAGATAAAAATTCAGTAAAACCTAACCGAATCCGTTTTTTTAAATGTGTGTAGATATCGTTTTATTGTTAGAATTGTAAAATGCTGTTCAATTGCTTTTTTTTATCTTTTTGGAAAAAATAACATTATTTTCAATATTTTGTGAAAAATCATGATTTTTTTTCATTTACTGACACGTAAATTTTCTTTGTACATAATTCATCTTAGCTCAAAATATGCTTCTTTATACCTTTTTAACAAATCAATCAATAATTTAATGTTTTCGAGGATTTTCTTTACTAAGTTTTTTCTTTCATTTTTTACTACCTTGCTCATGAGTATCATGGAAACAAGATTTAAAATTTTAAACCGATTTTATTAAAAAAGACATTTTTTGAAGGAAAATTAAGCAATCTAAATTTACTGAGAATTTATCGGTGTCTTTCCTGCTGCTCTGGATTCAGCGGAAATCACTGTTCAGCACGTTCTCTGATTTAGGATGATGAATTTCTGATCCAACTCGATGATTCTGCATTGAGTTTCGTGCATACAGTTTTCGGAAGGGCTCTCAAAAGGACTGAAAGAGTATCGAATTAGGAGGACATTTTTTTATCATGCTGTGTCTAAAATAACAAACGATGGCCAATTTGAGTTCGGTTAGACAGGCGATAAGTGAATTTAGGTTTTCTAGTTTTGCACCTGTCGCAAATTGTTCGCAAAAAAAAACTAACCGCAAACATTTTTCTACAATTTCTTTCTCGTTTTTTTTTTTGCTTTCCCCCCTCTTCAACAGTACTTGCAAAACGACGGCACGTTCGAGACCATCAGTCAGATGATTTTCACCGCGACCCGGTTCGAGAACGGAGCGTCGATTCGCTGCGAGGCGGACAACATTGTGATGCGTGAGGACGGTGACCGGCCCCTGCACGATACGCTCGTCCTCGAGGTCATGTGTGAGTATTTCCCCGCAAACTCCTCTAAACTCCTGAAAGTGCTGTTGATGCTGCTGCTCAAGTGAGGTGAAGTGGTTGTGATGGCGAGTTCCGGGCAGAAAGTGGCAGTCGTCGTCCGGAACTCAGCACAGTTTTGGTTTGGGTCCGGTGTTCTTTTTTTGAGGGGTGGTGGTTATCGGTTTCAGAACACTCAACTTGGTGTGATATGTATGATGACAAAGAATTATGCGTCTGGTGCATAGTCTTTGAAATATGATACACCTGCGTGTGGTGCATCGTACTAAAGATAAAGAGAACGGAAGTATGAATGATCGTTTTCATTTGAAAATGTCGGCAGAACGTTCAAGTTGATGAGATTGAACGCCTTCTCAAGTTTGAGAGTAGCGAATGAATCTTCGGAAGGGTAATTTTTTCATTTAGAACAAAATTTTTCATTTTAAAATTTCGTGTTTTTTCTAACTTTGCAGGGTTATTTTTTAGAGTGTAAAAATGTTCAACAAAGTTGTAGAGCAGACAATTACAAAAATGTTGATATATAGACATGAGGGGTTTGCTTATAAACATCACGAGTTATCGCGATTTTACGAAAAAAAGTTTTGAAAAAGTTGGTCGTCATCGATCATGGCCGTTCATGGTCACCCGCGACAGACACGGACGACGAAACAAAGAGAAACGCAAAAAGTAACTTTTTAAAACTTTTTTTCGTTAAATCACGATATCTCGTGATGTTTATAAGCAAACCCCTTATGTCTATATATCAAAATTTTTGTAATTGTCTGCTCTACAACTTTGTAGAACATTGTTACACTCTAAAAAATAACTCTGCAAAGTTAGAAAAAACACGAAATTTTAAAATGAAAAATTTTGTTCTGAATGATCCTTCTGGGTCAATGTAGATTCGAAAAGTACATTAAATTTTCCATAAAATGACATGTTCCAAAAAATTTTACAGTCGAGTAACGGAAAATGGGAGGATTTTAAAAAAAAAATTAGTGTTTTTTTCGAAAAAATACGTTTTTTCGGAAGGACGCCATCAAATCGGGCGTCTAATTTTACATAAAAGTTCCTTTGACACCAAATTTCTATCTCATCACCGTTTCAGGCTGCAAATTATTGAAAAACACCTCTTTTTTCGCATGTTCAAAAATAGAAGGGGTCGTACCGCTCCTCCGTCACGAGATATCAAAAAACGGACCTCGGATTCGTGATCAGGGACAAAAGTTACCCCTTAGGACAAAGTTTCACGCAAATCAAAAAGGGGTCGGGGCAACTTTTCCCGATTTCGTGTGAGTTGGTAGAGAATTACCCATTTCAAACATGGTCGTCTTTCGAGACCGAAACGAAAAATGTGTCGTTTAACAAAGGAATTCCTAATTGAACTTTTCAGAACTATTATTTTTAATGATGATAATAATCCTGAATTTACAAAAAAGCTTAATCAAAATTTAGCATCTTTTAGCAATAAATTTTATATCTTGTAACATATTAATGGTTTTTGGTAATAATGTGAAATACTTAAAGTTTATGAATTCAAATTTCAATTTCAACGAATTTTCATGCGAATCTAAATATAAAATATTACATAAGCAAAAGGGATTATCATGAGCTTTATGCTGGATATTCTCACGTTGCCAAATACACCATTTTCTTATTTTTTCAAGAAAGGTTTTCTTTTAAAGGTTCACATTTTTACACATTTTTAATGTAAAATTACTCAAAAAGAGGTAATATTTAACCAACAAATTTTTCAACCTTCCAAAATTCTTTATTTTTCTGTGTAAACATAAATCAAAGAAAATTTTGAACTTGAAAAAAGGTAATTTGTTTAAAAATTATAAGTTTATATATTTTCATAGAAATTTGTTTCCTTTTTAACATAATGTTTTTTTTTATTTAAAAAGATCTAAAAATGTTATTACAAAAAAAATCAACAAATGCTATACTTTATTAAAGTTGTGCTACTGACAAAAAATAGAAAAAAAATATGATAGCCAAACGAAATCAGTTTATCATGGGTTGATTAATTTTTGAATATTGATATTTTTAAATTCATTTTTAAATGTCTCTATTAAAAACATATTTTGTTGGTAGTATAATGTTTGAACGATAAGTTAAATGTTAAATAATTTTGTGAGAAAATTTAGTCATAAAATTTTGATTTTATTTTAGCTCCAAATTCAAAAGCTGTTAAAAAAATTCAGCAAGTAGAATCAACAAATAGCAGAAGTAGAAGCAAAAAGTAGTTTTTTGCAATTTCGTCGTGAAACAACTTACTTTTCCTGTCATTCTTGAACGACGAAATAGCCTACTTTTCTGTACCAAAAATAACAGAATCGAATAGCAACACTTTTCGAAATAAATGCTGAAAAGTAACACTTTGCAAAATTATTTTGATCTATACGATTTATTGACAAAATAAATGAAAATTTGAATTAAAATTTCACTCAATCGGTTTTTTCGGAATTGCAAAAAATGCTGTATGGAACTCGGTGAACCTCGTTGGATAAATGTACGACTCGTGCTGAAAAAATCCTCTTTTTGCAACTATTTGCATAAACTACTATTTCGTCAAACGTTATTTTAGAGCTATTTTTTTTTAATTTTTTTAAACTTTTTTCATCTTATAAGTTGAGTGTTAAAATAAGGTGTTAAAATTTTACTTATACCATATTTATTCTATGAACTTTTAAAATCATTTAAATCAATGATTGTTTGAAACAAATGATTCGAAAATTTTGGTAGAATTTAGACATTTTTTGAAAGGATATTTTTTATTGACTTCTTTAAAATTGACTTTTTCTCTTTAAACATTAATTTTGCCAAACTTTACCCACTAGATTTGTTTTAATATGGTTAAGTAGACAAAAAATGCCAAAATTTGAGCTATGGTGCATCACGAATGTTTGTTTGGGTAAGTGACCTTTTTGAAAAAATAGGGATTTTTGGAATGTACGGAAATTTTCACCAAAATTCCAAAAATCTTTTTAAGATGTAAAATACTTTTTTCGTTTTTCAGAAGTAGTGTCTATTTTTGGCAATACAACCTAAATACTATTTTTCAAAAAAATCATAGCTCAATCGAAAATTAAACGTCCTTCTTGCACTAGAGCTCAAAAAAATTAAATTTATTATCCTTAAAATTAAAAATCTATGGTGCTGCAGTTTGTCAAAATCATTTTTTAGAGCAAAAGTGAAATAATTATTTTTTTTAGTTTAGCTTATATTTTCTGAATTTTCCTCATCATAACGAACCACTTTGTACTTAGTTTAGAACACCTTTTGTAGAGAGTGGTCTCTTACCATTGAGAATTGCTCATGCCTCAGTGTTTAAAAACGAATTTTGTTGTCTTGATTGGTTATTTCATCATTCATGGAATAAAAGCAATCGTTGTTGTTAATAAAATAAAAAAAAAACTAGTTCAACCAAATATTACACTTAGAATGAATGGCCCTTAGCTTCTTCACCTCCTTTCCCCTAATAACTGCCAGCACCCTGTCTGGATCTATCCACCATGTGACAAAAGGTTTGAAAAAACTGTTGTCGCGATCTTCAATTCTGTCTCTTCTCTTTCTGTCCTAGGTTAGTTTAATATTTCTCGCCGCTAATAGCCAATATAAGCAAATAATTATAATTAACTTCCGGTGATCAAAACAATATTGTAATAAAATAGTATAAATACGGCGTAACAAGTAACTTAAATAACTTGTTAAGAAATTTAAATACTACTACTTTAAATACTATTTTAATGGAGACTCCAGACTGCTTGATAGTTTTGAACTATACTGACTGTATTGATTGTTCCGTATTGACAAACTGTAAACCAAAAACCCAAAATTTATGAGTGAGTAATAAATTATAGAGTTGAAAAATGTCTCTGCCGGACTCCTGTTTTTCATCATCACACAGATATGTGTGCAATCAGATAGAGATGAACAATAGCATTAGTTGGCCATTTCGTTTTATGGCCTCGTACACACCACAAAATCTAAAACAATAACCAGATTGCATTGACAGGGAGGGGGACTGAAACTGATACCACCATCACTGAATCTACGAAGCCAATCACACACACCCCCCAAAACCAAAACCACTGTGACTGTGTCCAAGCAAAAAAAATAATTTATATCGCCAACCGTCCAACCCAATTGAAAGCTCCCTTTATCCCTCCTCGACGCGATCAGCAAAAAGCCAGCATATCACACACACACACCGGCATCAACAGCACTTAATCGTCCCGCGATGACATGATTTATGTCCACACCGGATTACCGTCTGTCCACACACTGCCAGGACGACCTGAAAGTCCTCAACTACTAACCCAAATTTCATGTTCGTTTGTGTTTCATCAATCGTCGTTTCGTCGAGGGTTTTTCACCAAAAAACATTGTCTCATTTGTCTTCTTTCCGGCGGCTCAATCTTCATGTCCTTCTGTGTGTGTGTGTGTTCCGACCCGAATGCAGATCCACCGGTGGTTTCGGTCAAGCCGGACAACATCACGGTCAACGAGACGCAGGACTTTCTGGTGTTCTGTGAGTACGAGGCGAATCCGGCCTCGCTCGAGATTGTCCGGTGGTTCCGGAACGGGCAGGAGATCAAGCTGGCGAACGCGCCCGCCCGCTACGAGGGTGGCACGCCCGAGCAGACGGCCCTGCTGATCAAGAACTCGACCCGGAACGACATCGGGACGTACACCTGCGAGCTGTCCAACTCCATCGGGACCGACGTGTCCGATAACGAGATTTATGTCGATGTTTTATGTATGTAAAAAAAAGCACAGCAACAATAACAACGGGGGCAGGGAAAATTTTTTCACTTTTAATCCTTCATTGAGCGGTTCTCTGGGGGTTCGCTTATTAACAGTTATTAATTCGGTAATCGTCCATAAAAAATATGTGTATTCGCTTCAAATTTGTTTATTGTTTATGATGTTTTAAACAAATTTCATTAATTTTAAGGTACAATCCTTTCTTGCGTAAAAACATGGTTTTCGTTTTAAAAGTTATTTTTGATTGATAATTCTCGAAGAATTGAAATTGTGCCACTGCTCTTTTATTGCAAATGTTCGTGTGTATAGTTCAAAATCACCAGAATTTTCAGTAAAAAAAAACGATTATCCGAAGCCTCGAATTTCCGAAGTTTCGATTATTCTAAATTCGATTATATGAAGTTTTGTATGGATAATCAAATTAGGAAAAAACATATTTTTTTTTATTTTCTTGCTTTTATCATCAAATTCGAATTCTGCGACCGTCGCCATCTTGGATTTAAAAATTCAAACTGCTCTAGAGCAAATTTACTTGATTTCGAGTGTCCAAAAACTTCCTAAAAGTAAAAAAAAACCTTATCTTATTTTCGTATGAATGACCCATATGCCTTCTCAGCAAGTCTTGAAAAAAATATTTCCTTAAGATGTTCAATACGCAATCATTTAATTGAATATGAGAAATTCTCTGAGATTTTAGTCATCTGATTTTTATCTAATTTTTAATCTGGCTGAAAATTGTTGGGTCCCTTATAAGGAAAATCAAAAAATCTGATTGTTTTGAAAGATTTTTTGATAGATTTGGTGTGGACTCTACCGATAAAAATATTTCATGGATTTTTTATCCTGATTTTTTAAATCGCTTTTTGTTATCACAAATTAGTTTCGAATAAAACACATTTTTTCAATGTTTTAGAGGACATAAAATGTCATTTTTTTTTCTGATATTTCCAAAATTAGTTGTGATATATAAAAAAAATTAAATTGATTTTAAAAAGTGAAAAAGGCCATTTCTTTATTCTTTATTAAAAACCAAATTTTGGATCAAAGTGTACTTTAGTGATTTTTTGGTAAACTGCACCGTTTTCAGCTAACAGCCACTTTTTGTAACATTTTTGAAAGAAAAAATATTGTTTTTAAATAATGCTCATGTTTGCTTATTTAAAAAATAATTATTTCGAAAAGATGAAAATATTACCTACATTTTGCTTTTTTGAACTGTGTTAATACGACTTCACACAAAAAATATATAGCACGTAAATTTGATTGCCTTTTGACATTGACATTATTTTCTAAAAAACACATATTTTTACATGTTTTTAGAGTCATAAAATGCCATCTTTTCAGAAAATTCCAGAATTAGTTATGATGTTCTGATTTCATTGAAAAAATGATTTTAAAAAGTAAAAAAAGAGTAATTTTTAATGTGAAATCAAATTTTAAATCAAAATGTACTTTAGTGATGTTTTTTTTAAAGTGCACTGTTTTCAAATTATAGCCACTTTTTTAGGTAACTTTTTTTTATCATCGATATCTCGGCAACAAATTATGCGATTTTCAACTTTAATACATTTATAAAATTGGGTCCTAAAATTCAGCTTAAGTTGCCGATATTATTGTTCACAACAATAAAGCTTATTTTTTGAGTGCGATGACCTTTTGTACGACCACAATTTGTTTAAAATGGATTTTTAAATCAGTTTTGAAAAATTAACAAAGCCGGACCATAGTTGTACTTAAAAATTAACATAGGGCTATAGGAGCCTATTATCTAAGTTCGCCGAAAAACTATTTTGAAAGCGTCATTTTTAATATGTGGCCCAGTTGAAAAATTAGTCTTTATTCCAAAATTATCAAAATATGTTTTCCAGCCTTATTCATACCTAAAAGTTTTACGAAGACGAAGGATACAGATGTATGAATTATATTATTTTTTGGATTATTGTTGGTTCCCCTATAAATGGCATTTTCGGACACCCAAAAATTTCAGAAAGATTGAAAACTACAGAAATATTTTTTTTATTCTCAGTTTTGTCTAACAATTTCAATACGGCTTTCTATTTCAATGAAATATCAGCATAGAAAAATTGAATGAATACGTGAAAATCGTAAATAAAATGCTAGCAACTGGTTAGCCTTTTTCCAGGGAAAAGCAAATTTCTAGATTTTTTTGATTAGGTCCTATAAACATATGAAACACAATGGTTTATTGGAGCTTTAAAAAAAAAACTCTGGATATGAAACATAATAACTTATAGGACCTTTAAAAAAACCTCTAGATTTGCTCTAAAATAACTTTTGAAAGAAATGTTATGCTTTGTAAACATATATACTTGTACACAAATACTCTCTCTTACTTTTTTTTTCAATATATTTGATTTTTTTTTTTAATAATGAACTATACATTGAAATTTATTTCATGACTGCAAATCAAATTATCTCAAGAAAGTAAAGATTTATAGTGGATTAGAGATTTAAAAACTAACCTTGATTTAGTATTTATATTAAAAAAAACTTTAGTGCACGAATCTGTCATATGCAAATACCGTAAAAAAACAAATATCATTACAAAATTTCAGCTATTAAATAAATGCGAAACCCCCGAGAATTGCTCTTCAAATCCTTTTTTATTTTATTGTTTAACTCACTCTCACCATTCTGCGTAACTTTTGTTGTTCTGTTTCAGCGCCGTGTGTACGATGTTGTTTGTGTGTGGAAGAAAAACTCGCGATAATAACGCCCTGGCCCGCGTGCCATCGGCGGCCAATTCAGGGAAAAGCGCGCGCGCCCGTCATTTATGGGTGGGATTTTGGTTAGGTTAATCCGGGCTTCCGCCCCACCACCGCGCCACCGCGCTTTTTACGACCCTGGAGGTGTGATAAAGTACGACGCAGAGCGCGCGGTATTAATTCGAAACTGAAACAAAATAAATTGCCGCACGCATTTGTGTTGTCCTTGGCGATTGAATTCGGGGGAAATCCTCCTCCTCGAGGGTCGTTTTGTTACAATTTGCTGCGAAACATGGTGGGGTTCACTTGAACAGCTGTGGAACACAGAAGGCGAGAGCATATTTTCACTGCCAACTTTTGCACCAGCGTTGCATTTTAAATGTGTTTAGTGAAATTTTCATGGGTTGCTGCGAATGCAATCAGCCAACCGTGGAAAGTTGGAGGGTAGCTTTTGTGGAGTGGAGGAGTTTGGGTTTGAATTTTGTAGTAAGCGTACGTGAGAATTGAAATTTCTGCTGCCACTTGCAAATGGTGACTTGTTGAATAATTAATAAATCAAAAAATCCTGGACCTTAAAACTCTTTAAGCTGTTAAGTTGGTTGTAGCTTATCGACATATTTTGAGCGGCTTATTTTTAATTAAATAATTTTGTCACATGAGTCATTCTTATCCTCATCGTTCCTCCTATTTTGTAGGAAAAGAATACTGATTCTTCCCAACAGATCCTTGTTTTAATCATACAATATAATATACAATTATCTTAAATTTATCTTCATACGAGTTTCAAGAAAACTTTTACTTAAATAACTCACGGTTGATAAAGTTATTTTTTGACTATTTCCGTGGAAATTGTTTTTGATTACTCGGTCCTGGTCATTCCCAAGAAACTCAATCGCTAGAAAATTCTATTCTCCAGATGAAATGCTTTTCCAGAAATGATAAACATGAAATTCATAGAGATTTACACTTATTTTTATAAGACTTGAAGATTTAAAGATTTAAAAATTTGATTTGATTTGAAAAATGATTTGATGTTTGGAAGATTTGAAGAGTTAATTTCTATGAATTTCTTTATTCTCATAAAAATGATGATTCGTTCAGCTGCCTTGATTGAAACGAGATATGGGAGACACGGCCTATAACACTATCAAAAAATCCAAATCCAAGTCCAAAGTCCCAAAGTTCTAAACATTATGGTGGAATTATAACCAAGATTATGAAAAAAATATTTGAAAATTTCACATATAAACGTATTTTCGAAAAATATACTCCAAATTCGAGTGATTGAAATATTGGTATCAAATAATCTGATTTTTTTTATCCTTTCAAAAGTAATAATTCTTTCTCGGGACATACTTAAAATGTTTATATCACAACAACTTTTTCTCGAAAATATACTCAAAATATAAATGATTAAAATGCAATGATATCAAACAAATGGGAATTATTCATACATTTTGTAAAAAGCTCAAATTTTTCACAAAATTACAGATGTTTGAAAAAAAGCTCAAAATTTTAGTGATTGCAACGAAAATTTTGCATAAACATTTTTTAAATTACTCACGCTTTTTTGAAAAAGAACTGACGATTTCGTTTTTTTTTCAAAGTGGATATCAAATAATGGTGATTTTGTAATACCTTTCGGAAGTAAAAATTCTTTTTTCTGAAATTTTCAAAATATTAACATTATTTTTGAAAACATACTCAAAATTTAAAATAATGGGAAAATTAGTATAAAATGATGTAATTTTTTATACCTTTAGAAAGTTAGAATTCTTTTTCTGAAAATACTCAAAATTTGAACAAAACAAAGTATTTTCGAATATATACTTTTTTCAATTGCAAGATGGATTTTACATGATCAAAATTTTAAATACCTTTCGAAAGTTATAATGAGCATGAGCATGAGCATGAGCATGAGAGATCACCCATGGTTGCCCCTCCGTTGCTGAACAGAACCGTAATATCCTTTCAGCACTACTGATTATAGGCTTCAACGATCTAGTGGTGTTTCCCTTATCAACAGCATGTATGAATGCGCTGAAAAGATAAAACACCATGATTGCTAAAGCTAGATCAGTTGCGAATAGGTAACAGTCATTGGCCACCAACGGCGCCCGCCATGTCAGTTTGTAGACCTCGATTTTAAGGGACGGGAATGTTAGTTAGCGCAGGTTGCTACTAGGGCAGCTGATTTACTCTGTGCTTACACCCCACGAGCGCCAGGAACCTGAAAACTTGTTAGTAGGATAGGGTGTTTGGTCAGGATTCATCATAGAAGATGATGATGCGACCCAAAATCATAGTGTTTGTTGAAAGGTTTTATATATTATTCTCAAGGCAAACAATCGGATGCTGCGGATGAGACATTTCCCGTTTAACTGTTGTTAAATTTTAAATGAAATGGTTTAATCTTAGACAGCCGGCTGTGGAAAGATAAAGCCAAATAATGTTTATTTATAGAATGAGGTGTTAAACGCAATGCTGCAATGATAGCGTAGTCTGATTTTTAATCATATAACCATTTAATTCATAAATTTATTACGGAAACGACGCGACGAACTCAACCATCAAGTGCCTTCCGATCTTCTTTCTGTTAGCTAGATGAGGTATTGATTATCGTTGCCTCTCGAGCTACGATGCTATGGAGAGGGCTTAACACACAAACAACCGACGTCGAGCCCTCCGAGCTACGGAGCTATGGGAAGGTCTTTTCAACACAAAAAAAGACTCGCACACCACACAACGTTCTTGATGAATCAAAATATTATTTTACGCGATAAAACTAACGAGCTCAACCGTCAAATTGCCTTCCAACCAGCGATGATGAAGAAAGGGCACTTTGCACACAAACACAACCACCCGCTTGCACTGACGGAACATAACACACAAACAGCCACACACAAGACACGAAAATTATCGCGAAAAAAAACAGGACTGCGCGTCCCCAGAAGCACTGAACTTATGACGGCATTATTCAATTATACTGACCAATCACCCCATGCACACAAACAGCCACACAAAAGACACGAAAATTATCGCGAAAAAAAACAGGACTGCGCGTCCCCAGAAGCACTGAACTTATGACGGCATTATTCAATTATACTGACCAATCACCCCATGCACACAAACAGCCACACAAAAGAGACGAAAATTATCGCGAAAAAAAACAGGACTGCGCGTCCCCAGAAGCACTGAACTTATGACGGCATTATTCAATTATACTG